>NC_064861.1:97535023-97657523 GCF_024139225.1 Suncus etruscus
TTAGCTAAATTAGAAATTTTGTTTTACTCTTAAAATTTGCAATGCAAAATGCAGTAGTGTTCACTTTTATAGATTGCCTTCTCTGATTTTTTGGTCAGCCTGCTTTAAGGAAATCCATGTGTTCAATATACTTGCTCGCAGTCTGGCCCATACCAAATGATTGTTCAATCCGAATATTTGAGCAGCAAACTGAGCTGATCCTTCTGGAGAAAGTACTGTCGAGCAGCCAAGACCACTGGGCAGTCGAAGAGAAGACCACACATCCTGAGCTCCCCAGTCAGGAGTGAGAGGAGGGCAGCTGATAACAGGATATGCAGTGTTACCAGACAGCACTGGTCCTAATCCATTGCTTCTCCCTGCCACTGCCACAAATACCGTAGGAATGCCATCCCCTTCATACTGAGCTTTAATTCTCAGAGTTTCATCTGGTCCTTTGTGAGCAGATGTTACTCGAAGTTCACATGGAATGCCAAGATTTCCACATGCCTTCCTGATTTTTTCACAGTGACCAAGATCAGAAGTTGAGCCCATCAATACTACAACCCTGCACTGACTTTCTGATTTTAGAAGCAACTCTACTCTTTCTGCAACCCACTCAAAATTTTTCTTGACCATTTGGAGCCCTTCAGGAGTAACTTCTTTGAGATCACGGTATGACTGTTTGTCTTTTTGCTGGCTTCGATCTCCTGATGGCCAAAGTCTCCATGAATCATTATCAATGACATCAGCAAGAACAATTTCTTTGGTGGTTACATCAACACCAAATTCAATCTTCATGTCAACCAGTGTACAATTCTGTGGCATCCAGGACTTTTCCAGTATCTCAAAAATGGCCTGTGTAGCATGACTCATAATGTCCACTTCAGTTTGGCCTATAACAAGTCCAGCAAAGCAAAGCCACGTGGCTGGGGCCTAAGCACAAAGGCCTCCATCCACCGCCATCCAGCCCCATCGTTAATTATTTAATACTACATCTGGCGCTCCGAACTTTGACCTGAATCCTGAACCCAACAAAACAGCGAAAATGGTGAGATTTCTGCTCTTCTGTTTCATTTTGGCTCTTTTCGGGTGCACTGAGCTCAAAACCCTGGGCCACGTGCAACAATGTTCAAAAATGGCCAACACCCCATCTGGGGGTTCAAAGGCCATTGAAACTAGAGAGGTGGAAGCTTGCATCACCTCCAGCCCAGGCCCAGGCCCAGAACTGAAACTTTGTTACAAGAAACAAAAACCTGGGTCTCTTCAAATACTTATTAAAAGTCTAAATTGGAAAAGGAGGAAAAAAAAGACTATTAAAAATGGACTGATTTTCTGAAAATGACCTGCGGCTTGAATTTGGATTTCGACTTTGGAAATTTCGAACTGAACTTTTAGTTTAAATCACTTGGAACTCTGAACATCCAAAGTGCGCCCGGAGGAAAAAAGCGGCGAAAAGCTCCAAGCGGCTCGGCTGGGCTGGGCTCAGCTTTGCCCGGAAAAGCGAAAAACCTGGAATCCACGCTCCAGATCACAAACCGGCAGCGGAGCCTGAAACTACGGAAGAAAGCCACGTGGTAAGATCAGCGTGGAACAAACCAACATCTGAACTTTAAAAGTTTACAAAAGCCACGTGGTGAGATCAGCGTGGGACAAATTAATCTAAACTATGGTTTTAGGTGTAGAAAATTAGTGGGTAGTAATATTTTACTCATAGTTGGTAATGTAATAAGTTTTAGTTAGTTAGTGGTTAAAAAATAAAAATAAAAGGGAAGTAGTTCTGTTTAAATCATTTAAACATCTAATTTCTAACCACCTGCATCTTTGTCTTAGTCATTTTCTTTATGATTTAAATGTGTTTTGTTGTCTTTCATAGTTAATATTTTCTATTGCAAAATGTTTTACTGTGTATTTCAATGTACTTAGCCTGTTTTTAAAATGTATGTTATGCATGTATGCTGCAGTACTTGTGTATAGAATAGGTATAGGAACATGAAGTTCCCCCAATATAGTTTAAAAGTATAGGAACATGAAAGTTCCAAAATAGTGCTTGGTAAAAAAGCATTAATAGAATTTTAGGTTACAGGTGTAAAGTATATTTTGCAAAAATATGTTTTTGAAAAGGGCTGGTATATTAATTTTCACTATTACGTTGGTGCATAAAAATATTAAGAAAAGGAGGAAATGTGGGTGTACCTATTTAAGACCCTAGACCCACCCATCTCGGGGAGGGGTCTTGGAAACCGGATAATAGGTGTAACCTTACCTGCTAGACCCTCCCATTCCTGGGAGGGGTCTGGGAAATGTTATATAAGGCTTGGACCAAGGGAATTCGGGCCTTTTGGCTTTTTGCCTTTTTGGCTCTTTGCCCGTTCTGCGCTGCTGGGCGCTCTGGCTTTTGGGTTTCTGTGTTCTGGTCTTTGACCAGCATGGAGCCCAAAGGGAAGATGGCTGAAAGGAGTTTAGATGCAGGGCCAAGAATAACTAGTGCTTAAAAGGTTATGAGATAGGCCACACACATGTGGTGAATAGGGCATGAATAAAGTTAATGCTTCCTGAAGCCTGCCTGTGAGTGAGTCTTAATTACGCCGATTACCTGGGCCTGAAATCCGCCAGCTGAATGGGGATAAAGCCACGTGGCTGGGGCCTAAGCACAAAGGCCTCCATCCATCGCCATCCAGCCCCATCGTTAATTATTTAATGCAACATTTGGGCCCCACCCATTGACGCAAAGGGATCACTCCTGGCTCTGTGTTCAGAAATGGCTCCTGGCTCAGGGAACCATATGGGATGCCAGGAATCGAACCAAGGTCCATCCTGGGTCAGCCACGTGCAAGGCAAACACCCTACTGCTGTGCCATCGCTCAGGCCCCGGGAGAGAGTGCTTTTAATTATTGTTACTTTGGTTTGGGGCTAGACCCTGTGCTTCTCTGGGTTTACTCCTGACTGTGCTCAGGGATCACTCCTGGAGTGGTTCAGGGTATTTTATGGGATGCCAGGATCGAACCTGAGTTGGCGTGTGCAAGGCAAGCATCCTCGTATGGTTCCAGCCTCTGTGTAAGGTGTGAGAATATGTATATGAGAGTGCCTGTGAGATTTGAGAGTGTGAGGTGAGTGTCTGTGGGGTGTGAGAATGTGTGTGAGATGTGAGCGTGTGTGTGTGTCTGTGTGTGTTGCGTGTGAGAGATAAGGGGTTCCGGAGGGAGGGAATCGGGTTCTACGAGAGGACCAAGGACAAAGGAGCAGAAGAGTGGAAACCCAGAGGTCAGAAGTGTGCCCCAAATTGCATCCCCGCAGACTGTGGGGTACCTCACTGTCTGTCCCCCAGGACTGGGCAGGAGCCAGTGACTGGGATGAGTCTGGTTTGTGGGATTTTGTGCTGGTGGCGCTGTGGGCCGAGCTCCTGGGCGCCTCGGGGGTCACTGTGCGGGGCAACAGAGCACTGGTGGTGCTGGATCAGAGGCCACTGGACCTGGCGCTGCCGGACACCACCTCCACGAGCAACAAGCTAGCACACAGGAGCGTGAGGCCTGGACCACACTGGGCAGCAACAAGGCCCCGGATCTCCACCTGGCTGTGCACCCTCCCCAACACTGGGCACCTGTGCCAGGAATATGCACCCGGAGCCTCAGCGCTGCTGCAGGAGGATCTGCCCACACCCTGCCATAGGCCACGAGCGAGTCTCTTGCTAGGGGCCATCTTGCACCAGAAGGACGTGCTTCTTCTCTTTCCACCCGCTCAAGAGGCAAGAGGCAGTGAGGCGGCACAAGGGGCACGGGGGAAGGAAGGGAGGAAGGGAGGGAGGGAGGGAGGGAGGGAGGGAGGGAGGAAGGAAGGAAGGAAGGAAGGAAGGAAGGAAGGAAGGAAGGAAGGAAGGAAGGAAGGAAGGAAGGAAGTACAGAACACAAGATGCCAGTATATAAAAATGTATCCAATATATTATTAACATACAGCGTAGGCAGATGCAATATGTGATGCATATCATTTCTTCTTTATTTCCTTGCTGCTTGCTTCCTTTTGGTTTTGGGGCCACACCTGGCTGTACTCAGGGGTTACTCCTGACTCTGAATCACTACCGCAGGCTCCGGGGACCCTATGAGGTAT
Source organism: Suncus etruscus (assembly GCF_024139225.1). Taxonomy (NCBI): domain Eukaryota; kingdom Metazoa; phylum Chordata; class Mammalia; order Eulipotyphla; family Soricidae; genus Suncus; species Suncus etruscus. The sequence goes on from NC_064861.1 coordinate 97,539,104, forward strand.
CGCCTCCCCCCACTATACCCCCACCCCAGCCTGTCTCCATGGCAGAAGCTTCTCTCTCTCCCTTTTCTCCTTGTCGCCGTGCTTTGCAATACTTTTACTGGAGGGGTATCATGCAGATCACTTTCCCCCATTACAGCACCCAGTTCTTGTCCAGAGTGATCCCTTCCAACTCTCACTGTCATAGTGGACCCTTCTCTGCTCCAACTGCAATCCCCATCATTTCTATTGTCTTGGGATCTTATTCTCAAATTATGGGGTGGTGTTCCTTTTAATATCCCACAGATGGCCTAAATCATTCTATATCTGCCCCTCTTCCTCTGGTTTTCTTCCTCCCAAGCCTGATGAGGAGGCAGCAGTGGGGTGGGGGGAGTAGTTGTGTTAGACCCCAGACAATGAGGCTATAACTAATCTTAATGAGTAATAAGCCTATAGCAGCTTGAAAGTTTACTCAGTCCCTTCCCCTCCCAGATAATCCTCCTTCTCACATTCCCAGGCCAAATTCTGAGGAAATGAAGTACCAGCTTGTACCATAGAGTGGTCAAGGCCTCCTTGTTCTAAAGGTCGTTTTGTTTTTCAGCCCAAATGGTATCAGACCAGATAAGGGGCCGTAGGAGGCAGGAGTTAGGACTGGGAGAAGTAAGAACCAATTATGTATACTGCGGAAGTTAAACTGTTTTAACCAATGAAATATTTAGCGTGCTAAAGCCTGTTAACTATCTAAACTGCTTGTTAGTGTCACTTGGGGCCTTTGTCTTTTCACGAGACTGGGCCTGGCTAGCCACATAAACTCCCTTTTGCAGTTGACATTATCAGAGGCGGTCTTTGACTCTCAGCACTGGTTGCATGGTCTCCTTGAACCCTTACAGTTGGAAAAAGCCTGGAAAGGGGAAGAGACCTAAGGATGGGACCCAGAGCCCAGATTCAGGGTGCCCGGAGCACCCCCAGAGAGGATGGCGAATCACTGGAAGTCATGCAGGAAGGAAGCCACATGGAGGGGCCATGCTGCCTTCCTGCTACCCCACAGACTCCCCACAGCATCCCATTCTCAAATCTAGAAATGAGGCAGCAAATGTAGCTAGCCCCGATGGTATCCAAACTTCAGGCACTGGTGGTGCCAATGACTATATTGGACAAAGGATTCCACACTTTGGGGCTGGAGCGAGAGCACACTGGGGAAAGCATTTGCCTTAAAAGTGGTCCATCTGGGTTGGATTCCTGGAAGCCCATAAGTTTCCTCCAGGCACCACCAGGAGCAACTCCTGAGTGCAGAGCCAGGAGTAAACCCTGAAAGCTGCCGGGTGTGACAAAAAACAAACAAACAAAAAAAGATTCCAGATTAGATTTTAATGACATTTATTGAATAATTAAGTGCTGATGGTAAGTCTAGTTTTGAGTTTGGTGTTTTTATACAAGTGGACGGCCAAAGTATAACAATGCTGGATTGTATGCATCAGATCACACAGTTGCTGAATACATGAAGCAAATATTATTTTTAAACAGAATGGCCAACACAGTCGTACTAACAGGTGTTCACACAACACCACCGGTTTTTGACAGAGAGGGTAGAACAAAGTAAAGATTGTGAATCTGAGCAATGTAAGTGATCAGGCCAATTGACTGGTAGCACGTAGTTTTTATTCTACTGAAAGAAAATATATGTTCATCTTAATTATCTGTGAAATGTAAACAAACATTGGACATGAACTAACCACAATTAAAGCGTTCAAAGGCAGCTTATGGGCCATATAATGGCACAATACAGAAATCAAGGGAATAAAGTATTTTTTTTAAGTATAGCCAACGACTGAATTTCAGGACACATTTTTAGAAACACTATAATATTTAAATAACAGAAATTAGAACATAGATTAACAAATTTTAAAGTGTCCAAAGCTATAACCAAGGGTACTATGGTAGCAAATCATTTTGTAGAAAAGAATATAAACAAAGTGCTCAACCTAAGTTCTGATGCAAAGCATATAAAATTTTTAAAAATAACAAAGCATATTCATGAAAAATTACAAGCTGGAGGTAAAATTGAATATAAATAAATCTAACTCTGAATTCTTTGGAAAAGCAATAGTAAACAACTACAATTTTGAAAAATGCTGTTACTAGCACATCAAAAATGGAAGTCAGAAGGCAGAAAGAACAGCTCAGGGGAAGAGCTTTGCTAAACGATAAAATTTTAGTGTCATTAAACTTTGGCAGTTCCAAACCTCAGTGGAGTGATGCATTTTCTAAGAGGACAAGAGAAGACAATAAATTGCGACAAGTCATGAAGTGGACAGACTGACCCTCAACAGGGCAGAGAGGCTGTGGAGAATCTGCCCTATTCACTGTGGAGTCTCCCAAACAAGGCAGTAACCGCGCAAAGTTCTCCAATGGGCACACAGAGTCAAAACTGGGCAAAGATGGGGCCCATCTTCCCTTGCAAGGCAGAAACGCAAGAGCTCTGTCTAACAACAGCAAGAAAGTGTGTTGTTCCACCCATGAAAACCCAGGTCCATCCACCACCACTTGAGAACCAGACATGCCTTGGCATAAAGACAACAGATGGCAGGCAGAAATGTTCCAGCCCCTTCCTGAAGCCAGGATGGAACTGCCTGTTGGTGACATCTCTTTGCTAAGTCACTCTCCAACATCCCCCTGCAGAGGTACATGAAATACCACAGGCCTCAAGTTCAGAGAAACACAGTGATGCCACACATCACGTCAGAAGATTCCAATTTTTTGAATCACCTAAGTGGTGTGTGTAGGGCCCTGAACCGCTCCAGCCCATCTCCGGGGAGAGGACATGTCCTAGAAGACCAGCATCATGGGCATCCCGGTCAGGACCAGGAAGAGGAAGAGCACACACACAGCGAGCACCAGGGGCATGTGCTGTGGCGACCGCGGCCACTCCACCAGCGCCTGCAACAGATGGGGATGTTCCAGGTCAGGTCAGGGCAAGCAGCCACTGTGGTCCCCGCAGTCACGAGCAACTCAGGGTACAGTTGCCAAATGGGGTCTCAATGGGGAAAGTCACGAAGATTTGTAGGGTCCAACTAGTCACTGCCTAAACACTTGCAGGGGGTGGAGCCTGAGTAAAAGCACATCGAGGATGGCGGGTTTTTTTTTTTTTTAATCACACCCAGCAGCACTCAGGGGTTCCTCCTGGCTCTATGCTCAGAAATCACTCCTGGCAGGGTCGGGGAACCATATGGGATGCTGGTATTTGAACCACTGTTCTTCTGCATCTAAGGCAAATGCTTTAGTGCTGTGCTATCTCTCTGGCCCCGAGGATGGCGTTTGCCTTGTACACAGCTGACCCAGGTTTCATCCTTGGCATGCCCTAGGGCCCTGAGCCTGCCAGGAATGATTCCTGAGTGCAAAGCCAGGAGGAACCCCCGAGCACTGCTGGTTGGGACCAAAACCAAACACTTAATTAATTAAAAAAAGACTAGGCGGGGGAAAATGTGTCACAGAGTAATTATACCCCATGTGGTGGTCATACTGGTCTCGAGGGAGTGACACGGGCTTAGGCATGGCTTGTAGGCAGCCTGAGGTCACTGCTGCATTTGGGGCCCCAGACCAGATCCAGGGTGCTAGAATGAGTTCCTGAAGGCACATGGGGAGGCGCAAGCAAAGCAAAGACCCTGCACTCAGAGGCATTACTTCCTCCCACCGCCCGGTGCCTGGGAGGCTCCCAGTACCCAAAGACCTTTATGTGCCAGGGAAATTCCAAGCACCGGAGACTCCAAGAGGAGCAGGAGCAATAGCACAGCAGAGAGGGCCTTTGCCTTGAATAGCCAAACTGGGTTCAATCCCTGACATCCTATAGGGTCCCCATAGCCTGCCAGGAGAGATTTCTGAGCACAGAACCAGAAGTAACACCCCAAAACCCGCCAAGAGCTGGGGGATGCCTAGAGAAAAAGGGGACCCGACTCACCTGGGGGTCCTCTGCCTCCTCGTCCTCTTCGTCTTCGTAGTCCTCCTCCTCCTCCACAGGGCCCCACTCCTGGGAGAGACCCACCTCGGCCCGAGATGTGAGCTCTGGGGGGGAGGGAAAGGGGGCATAAGAAGAAAAGGACAGGTGGTCCAGAGAGATAGTACAGTGGTAGGGTGTTTGCCTTGCACACATCCGATCTAGGATGAATGGTGGTTTGAATCCTGGCATTCCATATGGTCCCCCATGCCTGCCAGGAATGATTTCTGAGCACAGAACCAGGAGTAACCCCTGAGCACTGCCAGGTGAGACCCTCCCCACAAAAAGAAATAAAATAAAAATATAAAAGAAGAGGTGGGCAGGGGCCCCCATCCATGGTTCACTCTCACAGTTACACAAATGGCAGCTTCCTCCAGAAATGCCTCCAACAACAGCTCTGACCCCCAAGCTCTGACCTCTCCAGGCTCTATCCCCCCAAGTCCTGGCCCTCACCTCTGTCCTCACTGTCGCTGGCGCCCACCTCCACGGCCACCCAGTCTTTGCCGAAGGCTCCGCGTTGCCCCCAGGCCCTGCTCTCCCGAGGCAGAAGTGTCTGGGTCCTCTCCAGCTCCAGCAGCCCCCGGAAGTGCTCGGGCCTCAGGCTCTGCATCTCCCTGGACTCAGGCTCCGGCTCAGTCTCACCAGTCTGGGCCCTGCAGAACCTGCAGGTGACAGATACCAATTCAGTCATTCTTCAGCCCTGAGGCCCAACAGCAGGGTTCCAGCAGAAATACAAAGAGGCACAAAGAGCAATAGAGGGAGGGAACATGGGACTGGAGTGAGGAGGGCTTTTGCCTTGCACGTGACCAACCAGTCCTCGGCATCCCATTTGATTCCTCAAGCCCACCAGGAGTATTTTTTGAGCACAGAACCAGAAGTATCTCTGTGCATTGCCAGTGTGTGCCCCCAAAAAGAGAGAGAATAAGAGTTCGATGGTAGGGCCAGAGGCAAGTTCACGTCCAGGTAAACATAAAAAACACACATGTGCTAACACAGACATGCACGTACATAAATATATATGTGCTAATACAGAGATATGTGCACATACATCTAAATATGCACACACATGAGCAGACATGTGTACAAACACACACAAAGATAAGAGGTTGGGGGTGCTCAGAGGGCTATGGTGAACACTTCGCACAAGAAAGGTTTGACCCTGTCATCACACAACCTCAGAGTTCCTGAGTGCTGCCAGGTGTGGCCTGAAGCAAACATAACAGAAAATAAAGCATGCGATCCCGCTTAGACACAATCCAGCCCTAGAACAAGGAGGATGCTTTTGAACACCAACATGCTGCGCCCAGTACTGCCATTTGCACCATGGAGCCCATGGGGCCATAACCAGTGAACACAGAACATGGTCACTAAAGAGTCTGTCCACTGCAGTCCTGAGAGTCCAGGATAGCACAGAGGTTAGGATACTAACCAATCACCCAACTGGCTCGGCTCACTTCATCATCGTGAGGGCCTCAAGCATCACTGAGTGCAGCCCCAGATATCCTAGCCCCAGATATTCTAGCACAGGGTGGAGCAAGGGGCACCTGGGGGGTGTGGGGATCTTCAGCCCTTGTCGTATCCCTTTATTTTGTGGTAACCAGAGTAAAGAGTCAGGGCAGGAGTTTCATGGCCAAACACAAAAGCTGCCTCTGTGTTACTCAGTTCTATGCCCCACTTTCCCATTCTGTTTGATGGGAATAATTGTCTTTTTAAATCACACCAAGAAGTACTCAGAGCTAACTCCTAGCTCTGTGCTCTGGAATTGCTCCTAGCAGGGCTCAGTGGAATGCTAGGGACTGAACCTGGGTCAGTTGTGCAAGGTAAGTGGCCTCCCTGCTGTCCCCAGAGACAGACTTTAAACTGAGGGAGAGAGTTATTATGCATAGCAGAGACAGAGGTTTGGTAGCAGAGTGGGGACCTGGAGGAAAGACAGGGGTCTGCAGGGTCTGAGAAGCAACCCCTGGTGTAAATAGAGGTCACCCAAAGATGCCCATGTCTGGGACGGACACAACCTCACCTTGCACCAGCCCAGCTGCTCAGTGAAACAGGGAGAAGCGAAGGTGGTCTGAGCTGCTACTAGATAGGGAGAAGTACACAGAGTGGGGACAAATGAGACACCTGGGTGTGAGGACCCTGGGACACGCAGGGGCGTGAAAAGAAACCACAGAACAGTGTCCAGTAAAGATGCTGCGCACTGGCCCAAAGGGTTGTCCTTTGGGGGTCAGTATGGGGGTCTCTGGGTCTAAGGACAAGGAACTGGGGCTAAGCCAGCTGCAAAAACTACATAAGCCACTTGGAGAAGCTTCAGCAAACTGTCCTCAGTTTGGCTCTGTCCACTGCGCTGAACTAGTCACAGCTTCGCCTGAAGATCAGCTCCTGGTCCCTGTCCGTTGTGCTGAACCCTACCACCATCTGGCACGGCACCTTCGCTGGCTCTGTCCACGGTGTTGAAATGGCCGCTGCCATTAAGATGCCGTCTCTGTTTCTGTCTATGCTGCTGCCTTTTTTGGGGGGTGGGGGCCACACCCGGCGGTGCTCAGGGGTTACTCCTGGCTGTCTGCTCAGAAATAGCTCCTGGCAGGCACGGGGGACCATATGGGACACCGGGATTCGAACCAACCACCTTAGGTCCTGGATCGGCTGTTTGCAAGACAAACATGGCTGTACTATCTCTCCGGGCCCCCCCACCTTTTTTTTTTTTTTTTTTGCCACTGGTCCGTGTGGTGCTGTCGTTGCCCTGTCCGCAACGAAGCCGAATCTTGGTTTTGTCCATGGTGCTGATCCCATGCCTGTACAGGTTCCTGGTGGGGAAACTGTCTCCATGGGGGGGGGGGGGGGTTCTTGGGGCTTGGTGTCCCTGTCCATGGTCCTGACTCCTTAGATCCTTATCCACATGTCTCTCCAGGGCCCTGCCTGTGCCCTGGACCCTTTTCTGCTGTGGTACGAGGGCAGAGAGACAATCTTGATTTCCTGTTACTCTGTCTTTTGTTCATTTTTTTTTTCTTTTTGGTTGTTGGGCCACACCCGGCGGTGCTCGGGGGTTACTCCTGGCTGTCTGCTCAGAAATAGCTCCTGGCAGGCACGGGGGACCATATGGGACACCGGGATTCGAACCAACCACCTTTGGTCCTGGATCAGCTGCTTGCAAGGCAAACGCCGCTGTGCTATCTCTCCGGGCTCTTTTGTTCATTTTTTAAGGTCACATCTGGACTGGAATGATAGCACCGAGGTAATGGTGTGTGCCTTACACATAGCCAACTGGGGTTTGATCCCCGGCATCTCATGTGCCCACCAGAAGTGCTCCATGAGCACAGAGCCAAAAGTAGTCCCTGAACACTTCCAGGTGTGGCCCCAAAAATTAAAGAACATATTTTCCTGGGAGAAGATCCTACTGTTTCCTAGAGACAAAGCTCCCTGGCATGAAAGCAAAGGGGGACAGATCCAGGAACAGTATGCTCTGTTTATGCCTGCCTGAGACTGCCATCATGTGGTTTCAGCACAGACAGACAGAAGGGAAAGTATGAGAGATGATGGTAGTGGTAGGACTGGGGAAACAAGGGAACAAACGGGGGTATTGTGCAGGTCTTTGTGAATTATTGGCAAAGTTGGGTTTCATGTGTTGGTGGAGAGTCTTTGGGGCAGTGATGAATGATTTCTGGCTGTGTTCTCAAGGGCTACTCCGAGTGGTGCTCCCAAAATCATACATTGCAAGGATCAAATCTGTGTCTCTCACTCAGATGTGCTCAGCCCATTGAGCTATAGCCCAAGACCAATTGCCCTAGTTTTCATGTAGCAAGGTGGGAAGTCACAGGAAGAATATTATTATAGATTTCTACAAATATATCTTAGCTATATTTTGTGCTAACTTGAATTATGATCATGTAAACTGTGAATTTGGTGGCATTTTTCTGGGATTTACAGGAATTTCTGATCTTGTAAAGTGATTAAAGTGAGATTTAAATATTATTTTAGATGTGGCTGGAGTGATAACACAGCGCATAGGGCACATGCCTTACATGCATTCAACCTGAGTTTTATCCTTGAACCTTGGTTCCCCCAAGCACTTTGAGGAGTGATCTGGGTACAGAGCCAGGAGAAAAGCCCTGAGCATTACTGGGTGTGGTTTAAAACCAAAATAAATTTACTTTAGAATGCACAGTTTCGGGCCGGAGAGATAGTGGCGTTTGCCTTGCAAACAGCCGATCGAGGACCAAAGGTGGTTGGTTCAAATTCCGGAAATAGCCAGGAGCTATTTCTGAGCAGACAGCCAGGAGTAAGCCCTGAGCACCGCCGGGTGTGGCCCAAAAACCAAAAAAAAAAAAAAAAAAAAAAAAAAAGAATGCACAGTTTCTAATATAATTAACTGTATATATTGATAACTGTTTACTTTAGCTGATAAATCAACATGCCAGACACTTTTTAAAATTTAGAACCAGTCTTGCCTTGTGTGCATAGTATTCAAGAAGGAGGCACTGATACAAAATCCAACCATGCTGAAGAAAGTACAAGGGTTAAGGCTCTTACCCTGCATGTAGCAGACTCAAGCTCAATCCCTGGCACCCCATATGGTCCCTGAGCCCCTTCAGAAGTCATCCCTGAGCAGAGCCAGGAGTGATCCCTGAGCATTGTGGGGTGTAGACCCAACTTTGGGATCAGTCATTGAATGAATTAGTAACAAAGCTTGCTTTCTCCAGAGTATGATGAGCAAGCTGCCTCCAAGAATTCAGTAGTCATTTAGAAAACACCTACTATGTGCTGTATATTCTAGGGAGTTTTCTGAGGCATGGCATTCCCCCACCCAATAGGAACAGCTTCCACACTCTAAGGGACAGAGAGCTTTTCAACTCTGATTCTCTAGAGCCATTGCGAGTGGATTCTGGTGCCTTAGGAAAAACTAGAACTCAACTGCTTTATTATTTTTTGACTATTATCTATATTGCTTGTCATGTAGGCTTTGTGATGGCAGGGAGAGCTTCAGCTTTATCTATAAGCCTTCCTCCCCCAGAACATTTCTCAGCAAATTGGAGAGATGTTTTGTGAAGTTCACTATTCTTTTGGGAGTCGATAGATGAAAGTGATGTCGAATATATATATTTTAATATATATATATTTTAATATATATCCATGGAGCTGGAGTGATAGAACAGAAAGGAGAGTGTTTGCCTTGCACACAGCTGACCTGAGTTCGATCTCTGGCATCCTGTAGGGTCCCCTGAGCCTGCCAAGAGTGATTTCTGAGCACAGAATCAGGAGTAACCTCTGTGAGTTTTAGGTATGGCCCTACCAAAAAAGTGGAGACCATATGGAGCCCTTGGGAGGAGATGAGAGCCAGCCTGTAAATGGCAGTGAGAACTGAGTCCAGAATCTTCTGCACTCTGCTCCTGAAATTTTGTCCATTTATTCAGTCAGGGGGAAAAACTGTGATACTGGAGGTGAAAATAAAATTCAGTGTTACCTAAAACCTTGAGGCATTCAGGGTCTGAGTGGAATCATGAGATCCGAGTCTGTGTAGAGAGACACGTGTCCTCTCCCCCACCCTTCTCCCCCACCCTTCTCAAGGGGCTTTTCCACACATCTATGTGGACACATCTTAATAAATTCAGTAACATGTACTGAGAACTTGCATTCCCACCAAGATGCATCCGTAAATATCATATTCTCATTCTACTAAAAAAAAAACAAACAAAAACAAAAACAAAAACAAAACGACCTCTGTAGACTGATCTGGAAAAATCTCAAAGACACATCATTGAATGGGGGGAGGTGGATGTTTAAGACCTGGAAATCACTGATAGAGCCTGACGTCACTTAGATCAAACCCAACATGTATGACGACGTGTCAGACATTTTCCACAGGTGCTAAAATGCGTGTGCTAATGGCTTGCTAGACGAAAAGCACACAAGGTGTTCTTTAAAAGTATGTTCACCATAGGACCAAAGTCCTCTTCTGTTCTTGAGTAGTGGAAGCCCCACAATTTTAGGCAGTGACCATTACGGCCAGATATTTCATATCTCTATGGCAACATGGCAAAAACTCAGGGATAAAATTGGCTTTGCTGTGGATTTCTAGCTTACAGGAAGTGGTTGATTCTTGGGTGGGAGGGGAACCAGAACGAAAGAGAGGAAACCCTATTACAGCTGTCTGCCACCTCATTTATTGCAGCACAGGATCATTGTGACCATTTTGCTCCTATGTGTATTTGCTTATTATCCTTCCAACTATGGAAAACTCTTATATTGGACACGGAAAAATAAAACAGAAAAGATGCAAATACATGGCCATCACTACAGAGATGCTAGCCTGTACAAAGCCAAAACCAGTACTCATGGACATGAATGGAACGCAATACGAGGACCTGACTATCAAAATCTACCCAGCCACAATCGTGCGTAATTCCTGGCACTGGCAGGCATGGCCAATGCACAAGGGAGACGCTCAGCCTGGCTGGCTCATTCTACGAATGAGAAAAAGGCTCCGAAGCTGCGTGTAGCCATCAACAGATGCACACTCGAGTCACTGCCTCGATAGTGTCATACCGAGACAGGATGGAAAAGGGAAACAGATGCTCCCCCACCCCAAACACACCCAAAGCCATAGTCACTCACCGCTGGGCAGGGAGTCTCACCAGGGTCAGCGCGTCCTGGCGTTGGCAGGCAATGCACGCTCAGTTGTAAAGGGTCGGGAATGAAATAAAGCGATTTCTGAAGAGGCTGCGGGACCGAGAGCCCTCTGCGTCGCAGGACCCCGTGATCGTGCCCCCTTCTGCGTCCCAGCGCCAGGGATGGCCGGTACCAGGGCCCGGCTCCAGGCTCCAGGCTCCAGGCGCACCTGACCCTCTGCCTCTGCAGCAGGGACGCGGGTGGGTGCGGGGTGCGGTGGCCGCGCAGACTCTCCTGCCGGAACCCGGATCCGGATCCGGATCCACCCCCAGCAGTACCCCAGCACCCGTTCCCGGGCAGCCAACCTGCCTTTTCTTCCCCCGGTGCGGAAGGGCCGGTTGCCATGGAGACCCACAAGCCCTCGGCGGGGGAAGGAGCCGGCGACTCTGCGCCCGCGGTGAAGGCTTTGTGCGGGGGCGTGCTCGCGTGTACTGCGTGTTGCTCGCGTGTCGACGTTCCCATGGACTGTGCACATACGTGTGCCTGAGGGCATCGCTCGAAAACGTGCACAGAAATCGACAGCCGTGGCTGCGCGGAGGAAGCCGATTCAATTCTCTTTCAAAGAAATAGTTTGCACGGCGGGGGGAGAGGGACTTGCTCAGCACGCGGCCTGCCAGGGTTCGAGCCCCAACAGCCCGTCCGGGCCCCCGAGGTGGCAGGAGTGCTTTCTGAGCCCCTGAGCATCGCCGGCATGGCCCCAAGCAGAACGAGCCGAGAAGGATCTTCTCTTTTTCCCTTGCGGGCTTGGGTCTGGCCGCAGCTCAGGCTGGCTAGAGCCCGTCCAGGAGAGCCCGAGCACCGTGGGGGGACGCGGGGACCACAGAGCCGCCTTCTCCCTGCGGGGCCTCCGCCGCCCTCCCACGCCCCCCTCGCACCCCATCCCGCCGGGCCAGACGCCGGCTCCTCGCCTGGCCCGAACCAGCGCCCGCTCGCGGCCCCGGGCGCTTTCCGGCCGTGTTCTCCCCCAGCACGTCCTGGCTGGTCCGGGAGACCCGCGGGCTCCGGAGTCGGGCTCAGAGCACAGGCCCGAGCAGCGTGGACGCCGGGGCCGGGGCGCGGGAGTGCGGCCGTCCCGGGGCGAGGGCCCAGCAGGGTCGGGGAGGGGAGGATGCCCAGGCCCGGAGGCGGCACGGAGTCACCGAGGGGAAGGAAGCCTTCCCGGGTCCCGCCGGGCTCAGCCCCTTCCTCTGCTCCCCTCCCTCCTCCCGGCCTCGTTCCCCTCCCTCCCCGCCTCCCTCCTCCTCCTCGCAGCTCCGAGCCCCCTTCTCTCCAGCCCGCGGCCGGAGGGAGGGAGGGAGGCGTCCCCAGCCCGCTGCTCTGCGTCCGGCTCGACCCGCGCCCTTCGCCCGGGGTGGGACCGGCGGGGGCGGACGCGGACGGGCGCCGCACTGCTTCCCGCTGGTCCGCGTTTGGGCTGAGGAAGGTCGCAAGGCCCGCGGGACACTTCGGCTGTGCGCGCGCGGGACGGCACCGCGGGAGGGGTGTTCTCGCGCGTCGTCGGCCGGTTCGACCCCGGCATCCCCGGCCCCCCGAGCGCGCCAGGAGCCGCTTCTGAGGCAGAGCCTGGAGCGGCCCGAGCAGAACGAGTGAGACGAAGCGGAGGCGTCCTCGCCAGCCGGCCCAGCCGCCCGTGGCTTCGGCCCGCCGTGAGCAGTGGCTGGGCCCGGCAGGCTGGCCGAGCAGTTTGGCCCCACTCTCCTCCCCCTTGGCCACCAAGGAAACAGCCGCCCGCGTCCCTCCCACTCGGAGCCGGTCACGCCGAGCGCCGAGCCCCAGCGGGAGGCCACGCCGAAGGGCCGCACTCGGAGCAGCCCTGCGGCCGCCTCCCGACACCCAGGTCCGGGGCGCCTGCCCGGCCCCGCTGCCTCCACCGTCGGGCTCGGGTCCGGGACGAGAGAGAAGAAAGAGCCTTACGGGCTTCTTGGGACGGTGGCAGAGGCCGAGGCCAGAAAGCCGGGCGGAGAGGGAGCTGCAGGGCCGTGGGAGCGCGCCAGGCGTGGGTCTCCGCCGCCTCGGGGCTCCGGGCACTTCCTGCCAGCCTGGCCCCAGACGCCCCCAACGCTCACCCCACCGCCCGGGCTCCGTCACTGGGTTGTGTCGCCTGCCCAACGCCAGCAGGGAAGGTTGGGGTGCTGCATCCCCCTTCTCTCTGCGGGGGCCTTCTCACTCGCCCCAGCCCCGGGGACTCCCAGTGCTGCCAGTCTTGGCCGGTAATGTTTGTTACCTCTCCGTGGAGGTCCCCCAAGTCAGTCTCGGGGCCCCCTCGCCGCTCCCTCTGCCTGAGTCCTCTGTCTTTTGCAGCATCTCCTCCGGAAAGCTCTTACCCAACAGCCTGACGAGTTCCTCGCGAACACAGACACCCCAGTGGAGGAGAACTAGAGCAGGGCCCAGCGAGGGCACAGCACTGAGGGAATGGCGCTGACTTAGCACCCGCCACCTACTTCAAAGACCCTCCAGGACTGATCTCTGAGCACTGAGCCTGAAGTCAGCCTTGAGCAAGGCCAGCTGTGGCCCAACACAAGAAGCCAGGAAGCAGCTATGAGGACCTCGATTCTCAAGGGAGTCCAAAAGATGTTTTCAGAGCTGGAGCAATAGCACAGCCTTGCACATAGTCGACCAGGGTTTGATCCCCGACATCTCATCTAGTCTCCTGAGCCTGTCAGGAATGATTTCTGAGCACAGACACAGGAGTAACCCGAGAACCGCCAGGTGTGCCCAAAACAAAACAAGCAACAACAAAAAATGTTCTTGTGAGACCGGCCCATGTCCTCTGGAGTATCCTGTGATCCCTACGTATCCCCTGCACTCCCAGAACATATCTACTCTTCCGAGTATCCCTATCCCCTGCAGTGCCTCTATCCTCCCTGGACTAACCCCTGCCCCCTGGACATAGGGACAGTGTGTGCCGGACACAAGAGGATTTGTGTCTTGCTAGGGATGAAGCCAAATCGACTGCATGAAAGGCAGCACCTAAACCCTCTGCCGCCACGAGCTCTCTCATTCTTCCTAATGTGCTTCATGTAATCAGACTCCTTTTCTCCTTTTTGCGGGGAGCATCTTTCCAGGAGGGTAGTGCTTGGGATGGAACCAGGGCAGCAAATACTCTGCCCCGTGTCCCCCCACCTCCACCCCCTGGGTCACCTCCTGACCCTTGATCCCAACTGTTGGATCCACAAAGTCAACAGTCACATGAGTTCCAGTTCAGCTGGAAGTTCTTTTTTCTTTTTTGGGGGGAGAGGGGGTCACACCCAGCAGCACTCAGGGGTTCCTCCTGGCTCTATGCTCAGAAATAGCTCCTGGCAGGCTCAGGGGACCATATGGGATGCCCGGATTCGAACCACTGTCTCTCTGCATGCAAGGCAAATGCCTTGCCTCCATGCTATCTCTCTGGCCCCAGTAGTAATTTCTTTCTTTCTTTTGGTTTTTGGGTCACACCTGGCAGCGCTCAGGGGTTCCTCCTGGCTCTACGCTCAGAAATCACTCCTGGCAGGCTCGGGGGACCATATGGGATGCCGGGATTCAAACCACCGTCCTTCTGCATGCAAGGCAATCGCCCTACCTCCATGCTATCTCTCCGGCCCCATATTTTGGAGGTTCTGACTATTCTGAGCGCTGCCCTTCTGCATCTTCCCAGGGATAGCAGCCCTCACCCAGCGAGACTAGGTTCTGCAAGTTCTCCAGCATCACATCCCTGTGCAGGTCCCTTTGGGCAGGGCGCAGCTGCTGCCACTCCTCCTGGGTGAAGTCCAGGGTCACAACCCTAAAGGTCACATTCCTATGAGGAAATGCACAACCACTTGATGAACAGGGCTTGGCTAACAGCCTGTGCAACCAAAGGGATTTCAGAGGGCTGCAGAGGGCATGGTGATGATACTCAGGGCTGATCAAAGGAGAAAACATGGAGCAGCTGAGGGCCCAAAGCCAGAGTTCGGAAAACAGGGAGGACAAGTCAGTGGGCCACCTTCTTTCACCTGCCCCGGTAAGCAGCTATCACTTATGTCCCTTGTGTACTCTCACACCCGGAAGTGGAGGGTCACCTGAACCACCTGAAGTTTGGGATGGAACTGGGCAGGACACACAGATGATCTCCCAACTCCTTGAAAATCACCCTTTGGGGGGCAGGGGATTTGGGGCTAGCCTGGGCTGTGCTCAAGCTTACTCCTGGTTTTGCTCCCAGGGTCACCCCCTGGTGGGGCTCAAGGGGTGCCAAGGGTTGAACCTGAGTTGGCTGTGTTTATAGGGCAAGCATTTCCCCACTGTACACTCTCTGTTCCCCTTCCCCCAAATATTTTTTTAAAGTTCAGACTCAGCAACACTGTGAACTGATCATGCGGTCAGAACCAATGATGGCTATCAAAGTATCAAAGGTGGGGGTATCCTTTTAAGACCACTGGACAGGGATTTAAAAAATATCATGCTCTGATATTGGTTTCTTTTCAGAATCAGCCTCCAGAACAGACTAGTGAAAGTAAAAACACCTCATGCATCAGGCTGGGGGTGGGGACAGTGCCCCCATATTGCCAGTTGGCACAGCTACAAATCCTAAGGCCTGTGTGAGTCACATTCTCCTGTTAAGTATTTATGACACCAAGAACGCTTAGGAAAAGACCACAACAGCCACATGGGTGTGTGTGTATGTGCACGCACACAACTGGCATAGCCATCACTTCCCAGGTGTGTGCGTGTGTGTGTGCGTGCGCGCGCAACTGGCATAGCCATCACTTCCCAGGAACCCACCCAGATCCCTAAGAGCCTGGGATGCTCTGAGCTACTCTGTCCCCAGAAGTTTGAGAGGAAGGCGTGGAAGAACAGAACCTCTGGGAGCCCTGGAAACTCCTCAGGGCTGGGGCTGCAGGTCAGGGAGTCCGAGGATGGAAGCCCCACATTCAGTAGGACTCACTAGGGCCTTAACAGCAGTTCCATAGAAACAGTCCCACTAAGGCTGGAGGGAGAGAGAGATTGGGAGCGGTCAGCTGCACAGACATGTGGACCCCCAAATATATGTGTTCATGTCGCAACACACGTGCAAGATGATGTGCTTTCCTGAAAGGATCAACTTCTCCCTGCTTCAACAACCCATGAGGAAGGCACAACCCTTACACTGTGTCACAGATGAAGAAACTGGTAGGAGAGGCTGCAGGAGTAAGGAGTGGAGATGGGGGCTCTGGATGCTTGGAGGAATAAAACTATAGGCACACCTGATATGGAACCTCACAAACATGCACACGCAACTGCACAGACCCGGAGAACATGTACGCCTGCAGATACACACATACCGCACTGATACAAATTCCCCCCCCCCCACACACACACACACTCACCCTCTCCAACAGACACTCACACACCACGACAAAGTGGCACCCCCTCCCCGGGGTCAGTCTGCGGGGGTCCTGCCCCTCCCCACCAGCCCGCACCCTTCACCTGGACCAGGCCCTGGATCCCAGCAGGTGTCGCGCCACACAGCCCAGGACGACCTGGGCCGCCAAGCCCGGACATGAACTACACTTCCCAGAAGTCCGAACGCCTCCCGGGAACGCGCCAATCTTGCTGTAAGGAGCGGGGCTGGTTGAGGGAAGAGGACCCGGGCAGGAGGAAGGAGCAGGGATGGTGGAAAGAGGAAAAGGGGACGGAGGCCGGGAAGCCCAGAGGTGGGATGAGAGGGACGGAAAGAGCTGGAGGGCAGTAGGGGCTTAAGTAGCGTGCAGCTGCCCCGGCTCAGTGCCCAGCACCGCAAGGGTCCCCGAGCTCTGGATGTGGCCCTTCTCCACCTGAGTGCCCAGGTGGACACTCCTCAGATGGTAACTCTCCCACCCCAAATAAGCCAACAAAACCTCAAGTCCTGTTAAAATCTCAATCTCTCTCTCTCTCTCTCTCTCTCTCTCTCTCTCTCTCTCTCTCTCTCTCTCTCTCTCTCTCTATATATATATATATATATATATATATATATATATATATGTACACACACACACACATATATATATCTCACCCTAGCAGAAGCAGAAGTTGTTTAATGGTGTTACCTCAAGGCTGTATAAGCTCCTTTTCAAAAGGTACTTTTAAACGGGTTTTACAAAATGAATTTAAAACATATTAAATAGATATGCTGAAATATTTAGGTGTACTACAGAAATTATGTCAATGGCAGAGTGTGTGCTTTACATGCTGGCAGCCCTGTTTCAGTCAGCACGAAATCTGTTGAGCATGTAGTCCAGCCCAGGGATGGACACAGTGATGAATGCCTGCCTTGAAGGCACAAAAATGTATGAGTTTGAACTTCATCTGTGGCACCACCCCATACTGCCAAAGCAAGGTCCCTAGACCCTCTGTTGGGATCTCTCCCTCCACAGTTGTGAGATCTCTTGTGTACTTTGAAAAAACAACCCCAGGCTCAAAGGGTCAAGGAATGCTTTGCATAAGGTTGCCCTGACCTCAATCCCTCACCCCAAAAGAGAAGGAAAGGGGAGAAATGTACCAGTCTAGCCAGAACACACAGTCATGGTATTAGTCAGCTATCAGCAGTTAATATAGACTGTTAGGCCAAAACAGTAAAAGGCTACTTCTCACCTTTAGGAGAAGTCCAAGATAAGCTGCTAGTTCAGTTTCTGAACTGCCTCTCTGCCTAGTTTAGGAATGGCACTTTCCTGCAGTAGCCTCACGTGGTCTTTCCTCTGCAATTTTATTCCTATGGCCTGGGAACAGCAAAAGAATTTTTTCAACACTAACACACAAAGTCCATTGATTGAAAAAAAAAAAAATATATATATATATATATATATATATATATATATATATATATATATATATATATATATATATGTGTGTGTGTGTGTGTGTTTTCTGATGCAAGAAGCTCTACATCCGAATCTCAAGTTAGAAAATAGATTCAGGGGCTGGAACAATACTACAGTGGATAGTTATTTGTCTTGCATACACCTGAAGTAGGTTTCATCCCTGGCACCCCGTATTGTCCTCTGAAGCCCACCAGGTGTGATCCCTTAACACTGAGTCAAGTATGGCTCCAAAATAAATAATTTAAAAATATATATAGCACCGGATCCGGAGTGATGACAAACGCCAGGGCGTTTGCCTTGTACGCGGCTGACCCATGACGGACTGTGGTTCCATCCCCAGCTTCCCAGATAGTCTCCCAGCCAGGAGCGATTTCTGAGCGCATAGCCAGCAGTAACCTGAGCGTCACCGGTGTGGCCCAAAAAATAAAATAAAATAGCACTATACACTCTTTGTACTTGGCATTTCCTTTCCTCTTTTAATTATTATCTAGAACAGGGGTCCTCAAACTTTTTAAACAGGGGGCCAGTTCATTGTCCCTCAGACCATTGGAGGGTCTGACTATAGTAAAAACAAAACTTATGAACAAATTCTTATGCACATTGCATATATCTTATTTTGCAATGAAGAAACAAAACAGATACAAATACAATATGTGGCCTGCGGGTCATAGTTTGAGGACCACTGATCTAGAACCTTAGAGCTCTATATTCATTTTAGATGACTACACACGGCTATCTGTCCACTGCTCTTAAATCAGAAAATATAGTGTCTGGGAAGGGACAATAGTACAGTATCTAAGGCACTTGCCTTGCATGTTGCCAAAACAGGTTCTACCCCCACCACCCTATATGGGTCTCCTGACCCCACCAGGAATGATTCCTAGCACAGAACCAGGAGTAAAACCTGAGCACTGCTGGCTGTGACCCCCCCCCCCAAAGAAAAGAAACAGAAACCTTACTTGCCCCAACTCACACAAACCCAACTTAGAACACCTCCATTTTTTCAAAGATTCTATTGTCAATGTTCATAACAAATTTTACATTTTCTTTAATGCAAGGAAAATTAGCAACGCAAGCTGAAAGTGAAATATTGGCTATATAAATTGAGTAACAAGGAATTATAACCTTAGCAAACACAAAAGTCAGCTTAAACTCCTAAAATCACTCAGGAGAACACCATTAGTCCTTCAGAGCTGCTATTCAGTGATACAGATCCAGCAGCTTTCACAAACATCAAAGAGGATCTGACTAGATAGGAGCATCAGATGGCAGGGTATGATCAGTTTCTCTGGAAAAATAAAGTGATGACTTCATTGTAAAAAGTTAAAAAAAAAACAGGCAAAGAAAAACATAAACGTCGTGTTTTATTTCTGATGTAACAATAGTGAATTAGAATACAGCTCTGAAAAAAACTTCATTTAGTACAGCATAGCTATTTTATGGCTATATACAATCCTGTTCAACTGCTGCATGCAATCAAATAAATTCACCCTAAAGACTTCCACGTGGATTAGCACTGCAGTTTGTGTTCTGTCATACATTTACCAGTCTTTGGACTGTAACAATGGGTGTACACATGCAGCCATTTCGGCACTTCCTAGCTCCTATTAAAGGTTCATTTCTCATCATGGTTGATAACATACCCTATTAGTTCAACTTCCGTCTCTCCCATTAGACCTTTGAGGGTAACCGTCCAATACATTTTTATAGGATACAGCCTGGCAATGCTTGGGTCATTGATGTGGTACTAAGGACAAGCAATGCTCTCGGGCAGCAAGGATATACTCAGCAATGCTTGGGAGAGGGACTCCAGAGGTACCAAGGATCAAATTAAGGTGCTGCATATATGTGTTCTATCACTAAATCATACCTTACCTCCAAATACATATATATTGCCATATGTATTATATTATATAGTAATATTATATATTAATTGTATATTATAATCAATATATTACAGTAATGTACTAGGATTTTTATTGGGATAGTGAACTTACAAGGGAGAAACGTCTTTACTAGACTGAATTTTACTCAGATATCTAGTTCCCTTAAAAATATTTAAGGACAGGCCAGAAAAATAATATAGTAAGACATTTTCCCTTGTATGCGGCTGACCCGGTATCTTATATGGTACCCTATATAGTCCCCCAGCACTGCCAGCAGTAACCCCTGAGCACCCCTAACCAATGGCAAGGCTCCAAAATAAAACAAAAGTTAATGGCTGGGGCCAGCGACGTGGTGCTAGTGGTAAGGTGTCTGCCTTGCAAGCACTAGCCAAGGAAGGACCACGGTTCGATCCCCTGGCATCCCATATGGTCCCCCCAAGCCAGGGGGCAATTTCTGAGTGCTTAGACAGGAGTAACCCCTGAGCAGCAAATGGGTGTGGCCCGAAAACAAAACAAAAGTGAAAGGCTAAAGAAATAATACAGTAGGCAAGGTATACTTTGCACAAGAGTGACTCAGGTTTTGAGACTCAGAAATACATTTTGTCCTCCAAGCGCCATCAGAAATAAGCCCAGAGAATGGTCACTTATAGTTCCCTCAAAATAAATAAATATGGAGTTGCATATTCACAAGAGAATTACATGCTTTTTTCTCTTTTGGCATAACTATAAATCTTGCAAGCCTTATATAAGACATGAATATTTACTGTTCTCCGAATGTTTTCAGCCCTTTATAGTAAGGGCTGGCATTTGTCTGAGCACGTTTGTAGACAATTAATCAACACTGTGGCACAAAAGTTAATTCTCAACCCTTTTATGCCTATAGACATGCATGAGCATAAAACAGCTGATGGAGCTGGAGCAGTGGTTCAGGCTGTAAGGTGTGTCTGCCTTGCACTCGCTAGCCTAGGACGGACTGCAGTTAGATCCCGGTGTCCCATATGGCCCCTCAAGCCAGGAACGATTTGTGAGCCCATGTTGTGTATGTAAATATTTTGGGGGATTACTATGTTGCTCACCCTAATCTGATTAGGTGATTGTGCCCTACCCTAGGGTGTGACCTGGCATTCTGCCCCCACCCTAGGGTAGGACCTGATTCTGCTTCCACCATTGGTTGGTATCTGATCCCACCATTGGGTGGGACCTGACTCTGGACTATAAGAGCAAGGGTCTGTGGAAGGCGAGAGGCTTTTGGCTGGCTGGAACTGAATCGGAGTCTTTGGACTTCAGTTTTGTCCATCCGAATAAAGCAAATATTTCCACGAGCCTGATTGTCTGCGAGCTGTTTACCCGCCGTTTCACCTCAGAACCGTGGGCTAGACAGGGTGGCAGACACGTGCTACGAGCTGGAAGAAAAGGGCCTCATTCTCCATCCCTCCATCAGTCAACCTCTTCAGGGGCTGTCCTGCTACATAATGACGCCCGGACAGGGACCTGAACCCTGGACCCTCAGAACTGTAAGTGAAATATTTCATTGGAAATTTCCTATGCTGACCATCAAATGGTTTCTGTGGTTAGTCATGTGGATTTTACCACCCTTAGTCTTACGCATTGGTGCTCTAGTATACAAGTGGATCATTCCATTTTGTTTAAAACTAATTGGTTTTGATCTAAGGACAATCACTGCAGTTGGATGGTTGTGGTCTATATTTCAAATGAAAAGTGTAGTGTCTCTAGCCATCATAGTTTGTGGAATTTCTGTGTTGACTAACGTTATTATTATGAGCATAGTTATTTGCTGTTATTTCTATTTAGGAAATAGAAAGTGTAGAAATGGTGAGGCTAAAACCAGTATAGATAATAATGAAATTTATCTGACGAAAACTCAGACCAAGGTGCAGGCTGACGAATCCAGCCCCACCATCAACAATATAGAAATTTTTGCTGGAAGAAAAACAACTCAGAATGTTAAGCCTGATTCTAGTGAATTGCTTGACAGTAGTGACTCAGATAATGATCTACCTCCAGTGCTAACTCCACGAAGTATGCCTCCTTCTAGTCACAAAATTGAATCGCAGAGCAGAGCAGATTCAAAAAATGAACCACATGCTCAGTCTCAGAGCTCTATTCAGAGTAATTTTGCTAATCAGGCTTTATCCCCTATAGACGGGGTAAATGTTTCTAACTATGTACCCTATCAGATGGAAGAATTAGATCGGTTTAAAAGATCATGTAAAGAAAATGGGCCAAAATCGCCATACAGTGTGGAGTTATTAAGACTTTGGAGTCATAACTCATCTTGGACTTTGTATGATTTTAAAAGAATCGCTGAAATATGCCTGTCATCTAAACAGCGAACTGAATGGGAAATGTACTATTCAGAAGGCGTAAAAGCTAAATTATATAGTCCGGATGGTATGAAAAAGCAAGTGGCAGGTGTTACTCTATCGTATGAATTATTGATGGCAGAAAATCAATTTGCAAATATTCAGACACAAGCAGCTTTACCTAAGGAAATCTTAAATTTAATCAGGGAGATTGCATTGTCAGCATGGGAAAAAATTGATTCTAACAGCATTGGTAGAGGAAACTTTTTAAAAATTACCCAAGGCCCTTATGAGTCATTTGCAGAGTTTGTAGGTAAGATTAAAGATGCTCTGAAGTTACAGGTGGAAGATGAGGAGATTAGAAACTTCCTAGTAAAATCTGTGGCCTATCATAATGCAAATTCAGCCTGTAGATTAGTATTGAATACATTAAATGAAAAGTCAGATCTGAATGATTACCTTTATGCCTGCCGGAATGTCTATGTGGAACCCCAACCCCCACCCCACTCAGACTCAGTACAAACCTTCCCAGTTACCAAGGGAACAATGTCTTACTCCCCTCGGGGACAGAACACTTTCCGGAAACCAGGTCTTTGCCCAAAATGCAAAAGGGGTCGCCACTGGGCGAAAGATTGCAGATCCAGAAACCTCATTAATAATAACCTAAGTAGAGGTTTCAACACAGTCCCCAGGAGGCAAATCGCCTGCTACCATTGTGGAAAACAGGGACATATCAAAAGAAATTGTCGTCTCCTTATAAATTCAGCTCCCCAAGAACACACATACAAGATGCAGGGAAACGCCCACAGGGCCTCCCCCCAGGCCCTTCCAAATCAGGGGCAAAGTTCACAGACAATAATCCTTCCAAGCCCAGCCCAAGAAAATTCATCACGATAAGGGAATTAATCCACTCTACTTCAGGGAGTGCCGGATTAGACATATTATGCCCAGAGGACATTACAATTTACCCAGGAGCATGCCCTTACATGTTAGAAACTGGCATTGTAGGCCCGCCACCCCCAGATACCATGGGTTTGATTCTTGGCAGAAGTTCCCTCAACATAAAGGGTATATCAGTAATCACTGGTGTCATTGACTCAGATTCCATGGGAGAAATCATTGTAGTTATTACTGTACCAGTTACATGGACCTTTAAAAAAGGAGAAGCGATTGCCCAGATAGTAATAGTGCCTTATGTCAAATTTGGGACTTCAGATAAGACTAGAATTGGAGGTTTTGGAAGCACAGATCCGGGTGCTGCTCAAAACCCAATCGTGGCTCTGGTTACTAAATGTAAAGATGAACACCCAATGATCAAACTTCACTTGGAAGGCAAACCCTTTGATGGAATGATAGATACGGGTGCTCAGGTTACCGTAATTTCTGATAAAGAATGGCCAGAAAATTGGCCTCTTCAGGAAATCCCGTATTCCCTAGAAGGAATAGGAGGCCTGAGTTCCTGTCTGTTGAGTACGAGGACTATACTATTTTACGGCCCAGAAAATCAAAAAGCAATAATCAGACCTCACGTGGGCCCATTTTCACCATCCCTGTGGGGCCGTGACCTACACAAACAGTGGAAAGCAGAATTCCACATCCCATTAGCTCCAGAAGAGTCCGAACCTTCTTTTGATTTAAAAACCCAAAATTTTTAGTGGGGGCCACTACCGTAAAAACACCAGCACCAATAAAAATAAAATGGAAATCTGATGAACCAATTTGGACAGGTCAGTGGCCCCTTAAAACTGATAAATTAAAGGTGCTGACAGAATTAGTGGAGGAACAGCTAAGTTTAGGACATATTGAACCATCTTTTTCTCAATGGAATTCACCTATATTCACTATAAAAAAGAAATCCGGTAAATGGAGACTTTTGATGGATCTTAGAGCTATAAATTTATCCATGATACCTATGGGCAAATTGCAGACTGGTTTACCATCACCTGTAGTTATTCCAAAGGAATGGCCACTAATTATAATTGATCTGAAAGACTGCTTCTACCATATTCCTATCCACCCAGATGATAAAAAACGTTTTGCATTCTCAGTTCCTTCTCTCAATAATACCCATCCCTGCAGACGTTTCCAATGGACTGTTCTCCCCCAAGGCATGCTGAATTCCCCAACCATGTGTCAGTTTTTTGTAGATAAGGTTTTGAGCCCTGCTCGTGAAAAATTTCCTCAAGCCATGATATTTCATTATACAGATGATATCTTGCTCACAATGAACAACGAAACAGATTTACAGGAATTATACTCTTATGTTACTGACTGTTTACAAACATCAGGACTGAAAATAGCTTTAGAAAAAATACAGATAATGCCACCGTATCAATATTTGGGTTTTATTTTGGACCGGACGTCTATACGTCCACAAAAATTTTCTATCAAAAAAGAAAACCTCAGAACGCTTAATGATTTTCAGAGACTTTTAGGTGACGTAAATTGGCTCCGCCCTGCACTAGGAATCCCAAATGCAGAGTTATCTAATCTGTTTAAAACGTTGGAGGGTGATCCTGCTTTAGATAGCCCGAGAAATTTAACAACAGCTGCCAAAAATGAATTGAACATCTTCTTGAGCAGATTACAAAAATCGTTTCTCTCAAGATTCATCCCAGGAGAAAAGGTATTACTGTTAATCTTCCCTACTATAGAAACCCCCACAGGGGCCTTGATGCAACAGTCAGGACCTTTGGAATGGGTGTATTTACATAACAAACAACCTCGCTCAGTTGTCCCCTACTTACAACTGATTTCAGAGATTATTATCAAGGCAAGACTCAGATCTATATCTTTACTAGGTTTTGATCCAGATATAATAGTTTTGCCAGTACCAAAAAAGGAAATTGAGTCAATATTGCCAATTAATGAATCTCTACAAAGGGCCCTCTCAGATTTCACAGGAGAAATATCCTCCCATTATCCAGCAGGAAAAATTTGGGACTTTTTAAAGAAAACTCAGTTTGTTATTTCTTCAATTGTTCGGGATTCCCCTATTCCCAATGCCAAGGTTTTTTACATTGATGGATCCCAAAATGGAAAAGGAGGAATAACTGGAGACAACATTAATATGACCATAGATACCAAATATAAATCTGCACAGAAAGTTGAATTAGCAACGTTAATTTACCTATTAGAAAATGTATCTGAAGCCATGAATATAGTTTCTGATTCTTTGTATGTGGTAAATTTATGTCATGTGATAGCCACTGCATCCCTTAATGCTAATAACCCGATCATACAGGACTTACTTAAACAATTACAGCAGCTTCTTCAAAAACGAACTGAGCCCATCTTCATCACACATATTAGAGCCCACTCAGGTCTTCCAGGACCTATGGCTCAAGGAAATAAAACTGCTGACTTGCTAGCAATGCCTATATTTAAATCACCTATAGAGGAACATTCAGCCCTACACACAAATGCTCGCCGTTTACATGTGAATTACCAAATTCCATGGAGGCAAGCTAGAGAAATCGTAGAAAACTGCAACGTATGTGCACCGTTAACAAAAAAGACTCACATAGCAGGAGCAAACCCAAGAGGCTTACAGTCTAACGAACTTTGGCAAATGGATATAACTCAAACAGATTTATTTCCAAGGAAACCTTATCTTCATGTTGTGGTGGACACTTATTCTCGGTTTATGTGGGCAATTCCCATGTCTTCTCAAAAATCTAAGGCTGCTTGTAGTTTTCTTTTACAATGTTTCTCTGTGATGGGTATTCCATATTCTATAAAAACTGATAATGGGCCAGCCTATGTTAGCAAAACTTTTGAATTTTTTTGTAAGGAATGGCAGATAAGACATCTCAGAGGAATTCCTTACAATTGTAGGGGACAGGCCATTGTAGAAAGGACTCACAGAACCTTAAAAACTCAATTGCAAAAAAATAGAAAAAGAGGTTTACCACCAACGGATTTGCTGTCTTTGACTCTTATCACACTAAATTACTTTAACTTACCCCAAGGGGAAAGCTACACTGCAGCGGAAAGACATTTTAAAGAAGATATTCAGAGACAAGAAACAACCCATAAACCTATTTGGATCAAGGAGGATGAAAAATGGATAGCTGGCTATCTTCTCCTAAGAGGAAGGGGTTATGCCTATGTTTCTATAAATGATGACCCTCCCAAAAAATTTTGGGTTCCATTACGTCTTGTTAGAAATCGGGCTAGCACAAATGATCAGGTTCAGACTACAAACTCCCCTTCAGAGAAAAAACAGAATACTTCAGACACTAACAGCAGTAATATTACTAAGGTCTCTGGGGCAGGGAACGATTTAGCTGTCACACACCATACAATGAGTGAGACTGATGGTAGTGATAAACCCTTACACTCCGAGATGCAAAAGGAAAGACAGGAACCTGTCTTAACTGGGCTCCAAAATATAGGAAACTCTTGCTACATGAACTCAATATTGCAATGCTTGTATAATATTTCAGACTTAACTCAGTATTTTTATAAAGATCATTATAAAAAGGATATTAACAAGAAAAATCCGATGGGGCATGAAGGTAAATTAGCCGAAGAATTTGGTCGGCTCATCAAAACCATGGGAAATGGATTTCATAGATATATTAACCCTGAAAGCTTCAAAGTAACAATTGGTTTACTTAATGACCAGTTTGCTGGACACAATCAGCAGGATCCTCACGAACTACTGATGTTCCTAATAGAGGGATTACATCAGGACTTGCTTACTGTAAATCTAATGACAGACAAAACTACACATCTCATGGGAAATGAAAATTATGAACAATTTAGTCCAGAACACCAAAAGGCTCATAAATCTATTATTTATGATCTCTTTCAAGGACAATTCAAATCTATACTCCAGTGTCTCACTTGCCACCAAAAGTCTGAGGTTTATGAGACATTTGTTCATTTGTCTTTGGCTGTTACATCTACAGATAAATGTACATTACAGGAATGCCTCTCTGAATTTTTTAAAGAAGAAGAATTAAGAAATGACAACAAAGTTCTGTGCAACAGTTGCAAAAATAGAAGGGATTTTTCAAAGAAAACGTACTTATGGAAACTGCCACCAGTACTTATAATACACTTGAAACGTTTTGCTTTTGATGGCAAACAAATAAAAAAATTGCATACTTATGTAGATTTTCCTTTAGAAGACCTCAATTTAGAGGAATTCACTTCAGAGAATAAAAGCAAGATTAAGAAATACAACTTATCATCGGTGTCAAACCATTATGGTAAAGTTCACTATGGACACTGTACTTCATACTGTAAAATTGCTGCAAAACAACACTGGATCAATTTTGATGACAAGAAGATCAAAAAAGTCCCTAATACATTGGTGAAATCCACAGCAGCATACATCCTGTTTTATACTTCTTAGAGATCTACAATGAACACCAGATAATCATTTTACTTCCTTATCAGTTGCTATTAATGCTCTAGGATTCTTTCCACAGGCATGATCAATGAATATAGATTGAAAATCATGAATCCCCAATGTGTTTCCTTGTAGGATGGATTTATGTCTTAATTTCATTATTGCTCTAGGTCTCAGTTAATCATGAAATTTTACAAATTAATTTAGTCAAGGTTCACCTGAAAGAGAAATTTCTCATCATATTAATGTTGTTTTTCTTTCTAGGTATACTCATTTAACGACTTTCACTCTTTTTATTTTAACATCATTGCTTTATTTCCCTCAATTTAGGTTTTAAGACGCTTACATAATGATAATTTTAGGTGGACTTTCTTCACAGTGCTTCTTGCCTATGATTGATTATCATAAAGTTACTGTTATACAATAACTTTGTATATATACTGATATACACGTATAGTAGAGTTGTCCATGTTTGTATTATGCATGAAATTCTCTTTCAGATCTGCTAGGCAAAACCATAAAAAAAAAAAAATTTTTTTTTGTGAATTTGAAATGATTTATCTAAACAATTGCCGGCTATTACATTTTAAGGAGCTTTTAATTGATTCAGCTGAATTCTCTTTTGCTCTATTTTGGATCCTTTCCAACAAATATTTTTTAGTATGAGTGAGTGTTATGGCCATATTTTTTGTGAAGTCTGTGTATGTATGTCTTGTTTAGTGTCTGTCTGTTCTGCATATTTTGTATATAGTTTCCTTTTTCCTAACTTTATCTTCCCCAAATTAGTCTTCCTTATCATTCCTTCTCTCTTCCTAGTCCTTAACATTTTAATTTTCAGGATTTCACATGTGCAACCCATCTCCTTCACCCACAACTACAAGCTTCCTGATCTCGGCGGGAAGAAGAAATCCATGACTGTTGGAGTTTTACACCATATATGCTGCAAACTTGTTGGAAATGAAGCCACCTGGGATTTGTGTCACAATGTAACACCAGAGAAAAGATCCATGGACAAGACCCACAGTCTCTGGATCCCAGTTAAACTGTGCTATCTGAATTTCTGGTTTTCCATCCACATACAAAATGCTATTGTTGACCGTTTCTACAATGGCTACCCCAAGATTGCACCGATCCCAAAGGAAATACAGAAGCCCAACCAACTTATGATGTAATGATGTAACGCTTGGGGATGCCCCAACACATGGATGACTGTACTGGCCTTCCTTCTTCATTCAGCTTGATGTTATCTCCTGTACAAGGCTTCAACCGGCTTTTCCAGACCCATCAAGTGTCTTCTGCCGGTCTTTTTGGAGTTCCAGACCCCTCATATTTACACATTGGTATTGAACTCTGTAGAAATTACATCTGTTGTTTTTCCTATAACTGTAATCCTTTGAAGTTATGTTTGGTACTTCGCTTCTTTTGACTATCGTAATTAATGTTTTTTTATTTTAGTTTTTAATATTAGGAATCGATGTTGTATTACATTAAGGTTTTGCTTTCTTGACTTTAGGTTTGTGAGTTATATATTATTGTCTATAATTTCCCAAATGATATTTTTGTCTGTTCTCAGGGTTTTTTGCGTGGGCGCATCATAGGCAAAATACTAGGTTTATAGAAGGTTCCATCCATTTTGGATGGGCCCTCAAGTTGTTTATTTACACAGGGAGGGTCTCTGCCTTAAACATTTTGTTTTGGTTTGTGACTTAAGCTCCCATCTATAAATAGTCGACATCAATTTCAGACATCTTATGGACTTCAGACCGGATTAAGAACTTGGACTAAGTTCAGATACCTATTGATCATCATTGCAGTGGCTCCCCACTGTGCAGAGGGTGTATGTGCCACTTCTTCCGAAATAAAGGCCTAGTTCAATGCCCTCAAAGATGGGCTTTCTGGTCTACCTGAACTTGAATAAAAATGGAGCTGGAGAGATAGCATGGAGGCGAGGCGTTGGCCTTTCATGCAGAAGGTCATTGGTTCAAATGCCGGTATCTGCCAGGAGCGATTTCTGAACGTGGAGTCAGGAGTAACTCCTGAGCACTGCCAGGTGTGACCCAAAAACGACCACCACCACCACCTACAACAACAACAAATAAAGAAAAGGTGCTTCTTCTTGCCTGCTACACAACCTTTCTGGTGTCTCTTCGAAAGATCTATGTACGTCTTAGATTTATCTTCTCAGGAGCTTGTAGTTGATTCCTTGATACATGTTTCTGGTTTTAGACACCCTGTGCTTAGGTTAGAAGTTTTTCTTTACATTTTCCTGTGATGCGCTTATGCAAACAGCCGCTCTTTTATTATTGACTAATTTTTCTTTTAATAATTGTAGACAATATTGTTTGTTTACTAAAAACAAAAGGGGGAATTGTTGTGTATGTAAATATTTTGGGGGATTACTATGTTGCTCACCCTAATCTGATTAGGTGATTGTGCCCTACCCTAGGGTGTGACCTGGCATTCTGCCCCCACCCTAGGGTAGGACCTGATTCTGCTTCCACCATTGGTTGGTATCTGATCCCACCATTGGGTGGGACCTGACTCTGGACTATAAGAGCAAGGGTCTGTGGAAGGCGAGAGGCTTTTGGCTGGCTGGAACTGAATCGGAGTCTTTGGACTTCAGTTTTGTCCATCCGAATAAAGCAAATATTTCCACGAGCCTGATTGTCTGCGAGCTGTTTACCCGCCGTTTCACCTCAGAACCGTGGGCTAGACAGGGTGGCAGACACGTGCTACGAGCTGGAAGAAAAGGGCCTCATTCTCCATCCCTCCATCAGTCAACCTCTTCAGGGGCTGTCCTGCTACAAGCCCATAGCCAAGAGTAACCCCGGAGTGTCACAGAGTGTGGCCAAAAAGGAAAAAAAGAAACAACAGCTGAAAACTACTGCTCCAGAATGTTCCTTTTCATGTGCTGGGGGATTAAAATCTAGGATCTGGCACATGTAGGGCAT
Organism: Suncus etruscus; assembly: GCF_024139225.1. Taxonomy (NCBI): domain Eukaryota; kingdom Metazoa; phylum Chordata; class Mammalia; order Eulipotyphla; family Soricidae; genus Suncus; species Suncus etruscus. Next base: position 97,569,045 of record NC_064861.1, read on the forward strand.
GTACTCGAATGAGCTCCTTCCCCCTAGTCCCTAGAAAGAAAATATTGTGGAATTACCTGTTAGTTTTTTTTTTGGGGGGGGGGGCCCACACCCGGCGGTGCTCAGGGGTCACTCCTGGCTGTCTGCTCAGAAATAGCTCCTGGCAGGCACGGGGGACCATATGGGACACCGGGATTCGAACCAACCACCTTTGGTCCTGGATCGGCTGCTTGCAAGGCAAACGCCGCTGTGCTATCTCTCCGGGCCCACCTGTTAGTTTTTTTATAAGAGAAAGTGTTGAACTATTTTTTCAGGGTCCTCTCCCAGTTTATTGAAATTTCTGAGGCCAGAGAGATAGCATGGAGGTAAGGCATTTGCCTTGCATGCAGAAGGATGGTGGTTCGAATCCCAGCATCCCATATGGTCCCCCAAGCCTGCCAGGAGTGGTTTATGAGCATAGAGCCAGGGGTAACCCCTGAGCGCTGCTAGGTGTGACCCAAAAACAAAACTTTCTAGCTTATTAGTTTTGTTTTTGGTATTACTTCTTGTTATTCTTTTCTTCCAAGTGGTTACATTTCTTTTTTTTGGTTTTTGGGTCACACCCAGCAGCACTCAAGGGTCACTCCTGGCTCTATGCTCAGAAATCGCTCCTTGCAGGCTCAGGGGACCACATGGGATGCCAGGATTCGAACCACCGTCTTTCTGTATGCAAAGCAAATGCCCTACCTTCATGCTATCTCTCAGGCCTCCCAAATGGTTACATTTCTTTTTTTTTTTTTTTTTTTTTTTTTTGGTTTTTTGGGCCACACCCGTTTGACGCTCAGGGGTTACTCCTGGCTATGTGCTCAGAAATTGCCCCTGGCTTGGGGGGACCATATGGGACGCCGGGGGATCGAACCTCGGTCCTTCCTTGGCTAGCGCTTGCAAGGCAGACACCTTACCTCCAGCGCCACCTACCCGGCCCCCACCAAATGGTTACATTTCAATCAGGCTATTCTCACTTCTAAATGCCACTGATCTGAGTTCCTCACAATAATACTGTATGCCTTTATATTGTGGCCACTTGGCATAAAATCTCTGCATTCATATTTCCTACCAGTGGCATAGTAAAGGGCAACCTCTTTACCCTAAAATCTGTTTTTTTCTTAATCTTGATCTATAACTCAAGAGAGATGAACTTGGTACTACGGAAATCTTTACATACTGGCACTTAATAGAATTAAATGCTAAATCCTTTAACTATATTATATTATTATATTATATTATATTAGTGGCCAGAGAGTATAGCAGGTAGGTGTTTGCCTTGCAGGCAGCCAACCCTGATTCTATCTCCAGCATCCCATGTCTTCAAGCTCTCCAGCAGTCATTTTTTTTTTTGGGGGGGGGGTGAAGGGTTAGGTCATACCGACACTCAGGGGTTATTCCTGGCTCTGCACTCAGAAATCACTCCTGGCAGACTAAAGGGACCATATGAGATGCCAAGAATTAAACCCGGATCTGTCACCGGTCGGTTGCATCCAAGGCAAATGCCCTACCACTGCGCTATCACTCCAGCACTCTGGCAGTAATTCTTGAGTGCAGAGCTAGAAGCCCTGAGCACCACCAGATAGTCCACAAACACACACACACAAACACACCCATGTGAAATGGCTGTGACTGGGACTATAATAGACCATAAACTGAAAAAAGCAGTTTTTAGAAACCTAAATCTACCCAACCTGGTGGTATAGGGTTGAGGCATATGAAATAACAATATTATTAACTCTCAAGTATGAAGTCGTTGATGATGAGCAAGATGTACACTTTGCCTGAAGGCTTTCCCACAATCTTTACATTCATAGGGTCTTTCTCCAGTATGAATTCTCTTATGGAGCGTCAGATGTGCAATCTGGCTGAAGGCTTTGCTGCATTCCTTACACTTGTAAGGTTTCTCGCCAGTATGAATTCGTTGATGTAAAGTAAGGGATTTACGATAGCCAAAGGCTTTCCAACAAACATTGCATTCATAAGGTTTCAAACCTGTATGACACCTTTGATGACAGATAAGGGAAGCCCTCTGTCTGAATGCTTTTCCACATTCAAGACAATCATATGGTCTTCTGCCAGTGTGAAGTCTCTGATGTTGAACAAGATATGAACCATCACTAAATGCCTTCCCACATTCAATGCATTCATAAGGCTTTTCTCCAGTATGAACTCTTTGGTGTTGAACAAGGTGTGCAATTTGACTGAAGGCCTTGCCACATTCCTTACATTCATAAGGTTTCTCTCCAGTATGTATTTTCTGATGTTGGATAAGGTGTGCATTCTGGCTGAAGGTTTTTCTACAATCCTTACATTCATAAGGTTTCTCTCCAGTATGAATTCGTTGATGATAAGCAAGGTGTGTGCTCTGCCGAAACGCTTTCCCACACTCATTACATTCATAGGGCTTCTCTCCAGTGTGAACTCTTTGATGCAGGGTGAGTGAGCCACGATGACTAAAGGCTTTCTCACAGATACCACATTCATAAGGTTTCTCTCCTGTGTGAATTCTCTGATGTACAGTCAGAGATGAGCCATGGCTAAAAGCCTTTTCACACACACTACACTTGTAAGGTCTCTCTCCAGTATGAATTCTCTTATGCTGAATAAGCCCTATGTGATCTGTGAAAGCTTTCCCACAATCAATACAATCAAAGGGTTTCTCTCCAGTATGATAGTACCTGCGATGACGTATAAGAGAGGCATTCTGTCTGAAAGCTTTCCCACATTCAATACACTCAAAAGGTCTTTTCCCAGTGTGAATTCTTCGATGATGAGCTAGGGATGAACAATCACTAAAAGCCTTCCTACATTCATTACATTCATAGGGTTTCTCTCCAGTATGAACTCTTTGATGTTGAGACAAATGTGCAAGTTGGCTGAAGGCTTTATTACACTGCTTACACTGATAAGGTTTTTCTCCAGAATGAACTCTCTGATGTTGAATAAGGTGTGCATTCTGGCTGAAGGTTTTCCCACATTCAGTACACTCAAAGGGTTTTTCTCCCGTATGTATTCTTTGATGTTGAGCTAGGTGGGCACTCTGGCTAAAGGCTTTCCCACATTCAATACATTCATAGGGTTTCTCTCCAGTATGAACTCTTTGGTGGAGAGTAAGTGTGGAGATTTTGCTAAAAGTTTTCTCACAGTTATTACATTTCAAAAGTTTCTTTTCTCCAAAAACGGTCCTATCTTTTTTAGAAAATGAATGGGTTTTTAAGCCTTTCTTATCTGCATCAAAATTATATAAACTCTCTTCCATCGGCAATATCTGTTTTATATAAGATAATGAGTTCATTATGTCTCTTTCCTCAATAGGAGTATTTTTTTGAGTGAGAGTCTCTTGCTTAAAATGTGTCATATGACTTACCCTCTCCCTCTCAAACCAGTCTTCACATTTCCAATCTCCTAATGTAAAACATTCAAGATCATAGCCTGACAGTCTTCCCATAATACCAACATGAGGTAGCTTTTCTTCATAAACATTTTTGTTTGAAGATAGTTCTTTGAACATTTGGACGTACTCCAAATCTGAAAAATAACAGTAAAGCATGCTGCTTTTATTGAATTCCAAAAACCCAGAAACTTCCAAAATAAAGCCATATGAATTAAAGTTGCCAAAACCTTCATGGATTCTTCTGACAGTTCTCTTTGGTTTGGAGGCCACACCCAGAGATGCTCAGGGGTTTCTCCTGGCTCTACACTCAGGAATCACTCATGACAGGCTAGAGAACCATATGGGAGGCTAAAGATCAAACCCAGGTCAGCTGCATGCAAAGCAAATGCACTATCCACTGTACTCTTACTCTGGTCCCAGTTCTTTTGACAGTTCTTAGATGAAGCAGGCATTAGTACAATCATTCTTGCACTTCTTTAATAAACCCAAGTTTTCTATGACTTCTTAGAGGTATGCACCCATACTTAAAGTTTAGATTTGTGAAGACATTGATAGTACAGCTGGCAGGGTGGCTGCCTAGTATATGGCCAACCTGGGTTCAATTTCTGTCATTAAAGATGGTCCTCCAAGTCTTCCAAAAGTGGTCACTAAGCATTGAGCCATCCTGAGCACCAATGAGTGTGAACCAAAACCAAAAATAAAGAAAATTATCATTTTAATCTTAGAGTATAAATATAAATATAAAATATAAATTTTGGTTTCTCTTGAATTTATCTTGTTCTTTTCTAGCAGTTTGACTGGATACTTAGTTCATTAAACTTTTTTTGTTAGTCTTCATTTAGTATATCTTAAGACTACAGGTGAAGTTCTAACAATCATCTTCTTGAAACTGAGAACAAAAGCAGGAAAAGGGCCCACACCAGGTAACAAAACAAGCTCTAACCAACTAACTTGAGCCTTGTTTCACTATCATATGTATGCACGGGTGTAGGTTTCTGGTGCCAGGCACCCCGATGAGGCTGATGCAAGGGTGGGTAAGGGTCTCTTCTAGCCAATAGCCTCGGAGGCTAGGCTGAGGAAAAGAAGGGAAGACTACGAGCCACAGACAGCTCTCAGGGAAGCTTTGTCAGAGCAATGGGCTTCGTTTATTAAAGGTAGGAACAAGGCTTTTTTTTTTTTTTTTTTTTTGGTTTTTGGGTCACACCTGGCAGTGCTCAGGGGTTATTCCTGGCTCCAGGCTCAGAAATTGCTCCTGGCAGGCACAGGGGACCACATGGGGCGCCGGGATTCGAACCGATGACCTCCTGCATGAAAGGCAAACGCCTTACCTCCATGCTATCTCTCCGGCCCCAAGGAACAAGGCTTTTAAGGGTAAACTTTAGGCAGGAAACAGAATATGGGTAATATAGTTTAGACATTACAGCAATAAGATAGTATGCAGCAGAGATAAGTCACAAGATACATGGCATCATTGATTTAGATAGTATGCAAAGATAGCGGTTACAATGCCCATGGCATCATTAAATCAGGAGTCATGTAAAGATATCGAAGCAATGCTCATGACATCATTAAATCAGGAAGTATGTAAATATAGTGACTGCAATGCTTATGGCACTATTAGCCTAGACAGGCTGTTTTTTTTTTTTTTTTTTTTTTTTGTTGTTGTTGTTATGGGGCCACACCCGGTGGTGCTCAGGGGTTACTCCTGGCTGTCTGCTCAGAAATAGCTCCTGGCAGGCACGGGGGACCATATGGGACACCGGGATTCGAACCAACCACCTTTGGTCCTGGATCTGCTGCTTGCAAGGCAAACACCGCTGTGCTATATCTCCGGGCCCTAGACAGGCTGTTTTACCTGATGACTTTCTCATGCACTCATAACAGCAGGGACACAAATCTCTAAACAGAGACTTTCTTTTATATCCAAGGCCAGCTTGCAGAAATCCCCTTATTTCCCAGCCTCTCCCCCACACATAGGCTCTTGGCTAGATTATCAAACCAAAAATAAAAAACAAAAAACACCCTCCAACAATACAGGGGAAAAATACAAACATAAATTTGAAGAAAATAAATCAGACCAGTAATCCCAATAATAATTAAGTAAGTTATGGGGAATAAAGGAGAGGTTAAAACATTTTACTTTTTTGGTTTCTGGGCCACATTCAGCTGTATTCAGGACTTAACTCTGGGCTCTCTATTCAGAGATCACATCTGGTGCTCAAGGTACTATGTTTCACCATATCTGCTGTACTACTACTCCAGGCCCAACAGAGGAAAATTTTTTGAGTTAATTTGTTTTTTACTTGGCACCAAAAGATGATATTTTAAATTTTAAGTGAGTAAACCTGCTTTTCTTTTGTGAAGGGGGATGGAGGGTGAGGGGACATACTTGGCAGTGCTCAGGGGTTATTCCTGGCTCTTGCAAAAAGGAACTACTCCTGGCAGTACTTAAGGGACCATATGCGATGATGGAGAGCGAACCTGGGTTAGCTGCATGCAAGGCAAGAACCCTACCAGCTTGTACTATTATTGCTCTGGCCTCCTCAAGAGGATAAATTTTAAAATGCAGATTAGAAGATAACAACATCTTCTAATATTTTTCTTCTAGAAAAAAAGTAACATAAACAAAGCAAGAATAAATAACAGCAGCAACAAAAGGAGAAAGATATTACAGTTAATTTCAATTTGAGAAAAGCCTTGTTTAAAAAAGGAAACTATTTAAATCATTAAAAATTAATACCACAGTGGTAGGGCGTTTGCTTTGCATGTGGCCAAAACTGGACAAACCCCAGTTTGATTTCTGGCATCCCATATGGTCCCCAAGCCTGCTAGGAGTGATTTCTGAGCACAGAGCCAGGAGTAACCCCCGAGCACCGCCAAGTGTAATCCAATCCCCCCCCCCAATTAATACATAGCTGGAGCGATTGTACAGTGGGGTAGGAAGTCTGCCTTGAACATAGCCTACCTGGGTTTGATCCCCAACATCCCATATGATCCTCCAACCCGCCAAGAGTGATTTCAAGCTCAGAGCCAAGAGTAACAACACAAAATTTCTTTTTTTTTTTTTTTTGGTGGTTTTTGGGTCACACCCGGCAGTGCTCAGGGGTTACTTCTGGCTCCATGTTCAGAAATTGCTCCTGGCAGGCACGGGGGACCATATGGGACGCTGGGATTCGAACCGATGACCTCTTGCATGAAAGGCAAACGCCTTACCTCCATGCTATCTCTCCAGCCCCAACACAAAATTTCTTAAGTAAGTCAGGTACTGTTGAATCTCAAGGATGACTATAAAAATACAGTACTTGAGTATAACTAAGTAGGTTTCTATAGAACAAAATAAAATTCAGAAACTAGTATTTGTGGAATTAGAAAAATTAAAGGTAGCAAAAAAGACCAGTAGAGAAGAACCATTAAAATATACGGATCTTCCAAGTTTAAATTTGAAATGAATTTTAAATTTCTAACAAGCATCAGAGAGGGAACAGTCTAAAAATAATTTTTCCAGGGGCTGGAGTGGTGGCACAAGCCTGCACTAGCCTAGGACAGTCGATCCCCCAGCGTCCCATATGGTCTCCCAAGCCAGAGTGACTTCTGAGCGCATAGCCAGGAGTGACCCCTGAGCATCAATGGGTGTGCCCCCCCTCAAAAAAATTGCCAGACCTAATTATCCTGAATTTATTGGGGGCACAGACCTCTTATTATCTCTCCTTTCATCGTCCATGGTGCTTTACCTTGCTCCAGTAAGGAAATCACATCAGGTTTTGAAATGCAAAGACCTGTGTATAAAAAAAAAAATTAGTTATACTGTGAAAATTCCAGAGTTATGACCCAGTTCAAAGGGTATTTAGGGAAGAGGGACATTGTAGAAAATTGTTAAAGAGGCAGAAAAACTCTTGCAAAGGCAAAATGAACAAGATATTCTTACCCACAGAAACCAGGTTCCTGTAGTTCTCCAACATCACCTTCTTATACAAAGTCTTTTGTGAAAAATTCAGCCGTTCCCATTCATCTTGAGAGAAGTTTATAACCACATCAGTAAAAGATAACAATTCCTGAATGACACAAACACAATTTTGATCAATCACTTTTCAAATCCCCATTTAGCTAGCCCTTAACTGAAAAGTTATGCCATTCAGACTTTCAGACAAAAACACTAAGTCGGGCAAAGCGATACCACAGTGGTAGGGTGTTTGCCTTGCACGTGGCTGACCCAGGACTGACCTGGGTTCGATTCCTGGCATCCCACATAGTACCCTGAGCCTGTCAGGAGTGATTTCTGAGTGTAGTCAGTAGTAACCCCTGAGCACTACCAGGTATGGCCCCAAAACCAAAATAAAGAAATACTGTCTTAAAAAATTAACTACACTGAAATCTAAATATGACCCAAGCCAGGCAGCTCTTGGGCTTTTCTGCTGATTTAATTTGTATATATTAAAAGAAAAATAAAAAGGAGATACTTCATGTTCTTTGAGAATTTACAATTCACATTCTGAGAATATATTTTCTTATGAAAAAAATTTTATTGCATTTAAATAGGGCTGATATCAGCAAGTAGCAAAGCACCTTAGGATAGGATCCTTCTATATATGCAAAAATTAGGACTCTAGGACTATAAGGTAAAGATGCAAAGGATGCGAAAGGATGCTGAAGAACATGATTTCAAATTCTACAACATATTCTATAAAATCTTAGTTTCCTTGGGTCCGGATAGGGGTCAAAGAGAGAGTACAGCAATACAGAATGCAGGGTAGTTGCCTTGCATGAGGCTGATCTCAGGCACCCCAAATAGGGAGGGACACATACACAGAGTCAAAATCATTGATAAGTGAAAAAAATAAAAAACAGTTAATTACAAGAATGATTACCACAACACTCTATTCGCAACAGTTCATCTGCTGACCAAGACACTAATGAAGTTATAGTGTTATCTTCCCAAAAAAAGGATGCAAAAACATTCCTTTGCATTTTAAGGTGCAACATCTTTCCCACGGTGAAGTGAGAAACTTCTATACTCTGGTCAAATGGCTCATACCTCATCTGGGCTGCCTCTCGCCACTTCCTTCCTTCCTTACACACTTACTCAGTGAGATCCACTCTTTTCCTCCAGCAATAAGAATACGATAGTGCAGATTATATTGTGCACAAAGTTCTCTCACAGAGGAAAGAAAAAGAAGCTAAAAGAAAAAAAAAACCTTCTTGCCAGATTGTCTGGCCTGTCAGAGATGACCAGTACAGAAAAAAGAGTGTCTTTTTCTAATTCCCCAATGGAATGAGGATGAATGGCCCACCCCGTCCACTCCAAAAGAAGACTACTATCCTTGCACCGGTGGGCCAGAGAGATCCTCAATGGCTGAGTACATGCTCTGCCCCAGATTCTATATCTGGCAAGGCACGGCCCCCTGAGCACTGCAGGAGTGGGCTCTAAGCACCACAACGTGAGCCAACCCACCCCCACCAAGAAAGGGAAAACAAAAATTTAGAAATTTTGGCTGCTATTTCACTTGCCCAGACAATAAGCTCACTGAGAACCAGAACTGGCAACAAAGGACTTGCCAGATAGTAGCTTTCACATCTTCTGAAAAGAGTACGTTTCTGGGCATTTTTTCACACCATGGATTCCCCCTTGAACATATTTTTCTTTTATTTGGGGGGGGTGAGCCACACCCATTTGATGCTCGGGGGTTACTCCTGGCTAAGCGCTGAGAAATCGCCCCTTGGGGGGACCATATGGGACGCCAGGGGATCGAACCACAGTCCTTCCTTGGCTAGCGCTCTTAGCACCACCTCTCCGGCCCCGAACAAATTTTTCTCTCTCTCCATCGCATCCTCAACTCCGAAGACCTTCCTCTTTGTCTAATACTTGTTTTGCTTCACTTAAAAAATGTGGCTGATGGGGCCAGAGCAGAAGCACAGCGGTAGGGCTTGCACGCAGCTGACCCAGGACGGGCATGGGTTCGATCCCCAGCATCCCATAGGGTCCCCCTAGCCAGGTGCCATTTCAGAGCACAAAACCAGGAGTAACTCCTGAGTGCCGCTGGGTGTGGGCCTAAAACCAAAAAGAAAAAAGAAAAAAAAAGTTCCTGTACTATAGATGTTTATTTTAAAAAATATATAGGTCGGGGCCGGGCGGTGGCGCTGGAGGTAAGGTGCCTGCCTTGCCAGCGCTAGCCTTGGACGGACCGCGGTTCGATCCCCCGGCGTCCCATATGGTCCCCCAAGCCAGGAGCGACTTCTGAGCACATAGCCAGGAGTAACCCCTGAGCGTCACCGGGTGTGGCCCAAAAACCAAAAAAAAAAAAAAATATATATATATATATATATATACATATATATATATAATATATATGTATATATATATATATATATATAGGCACAAGAGATGAGCTCAAACTGGATCAGCTTTTTAAAATAAAGAATAGGGACTCGCAGCCTCGTACAGCTAGTAGGGCATTTGCCTCGCATCCGGCTGCCCCAGGTTCGATCCTCGGGACCCCAGACGGGAGAAATTCCTGAGTGCAGAGCAGCCCGACCGCCACCCCCGCCGGAAAGCCGAGCAGCAGCTCCAAGCCGGCTGTGGGAATCTCTCCCGTCCATCGTCCGCCGTCCGTCCGTCCGTTCGCGAGGCCCCGGACGGCAGGAAGAACGCGGCACGTTCAGAAAGGCCCCGACGGCCCCACGGAAACGCGCCTGCGGGCAGGACGGAGACGACTCACCCGGGACATGGCTTTCGGGCGCCCGCTTCCCGTCGCCGGGCCCTCTCGCGGGCGCCTCACTCGGGGGCTTCAAAGGCTCCTTCTCGCTCCCTTCGAGTTCTAGCCGGAACTGCGGGGCGGAGGGGGAAAGGGAAGCCAAGCGCCTTCTCCCTTCGGGCCCTCGGCTCTCACGGCTCGAGAAGACGAGCACAGCCCCTCCTTCCTTCCTTCCTCCCGACCGTGGCGCCACGGCCGTCGAGCGCCCAGGAGCGCTTCACGCCTCACGCATCGCACTCGCCGCTCGCCTCGGCTCGGGCTTCGGAGCGAGGGGCCCAAGACCGGAGGCGCCTCTCGAGGGCCGCGGCCCGGCTCGCACACCCAACGGCGACGGGCGGGCCGTGCTTCTCCGCCCGGGCTCGCGCTGCCCGGGCCGGGCCGGGCCGGGCCGGGCGACGGGCAGCTTTCCGGGCGACGGCCGGGCCCAGGGAGCGGCCGACGCGCTCGAGCGCCGCAGACGCCCGCCGGGCCGGGGCCCTCTCGGGAGACGCGGGCCCGAACCCGCGCGGGGCCCGGACGGCGACAACGGCCCAAGAGCGTCGGAGCCCGCTCGCGCGCACCCGGCGCCACCCGGCGACGCCCTCGGCCGCGCCCGCCCAGCGCCCTCCCGGAAGTGCCGCGGCCCTCGGCGGAGGGCCCGCCCCGGAAGTGCCGCCGCCGCAACGCCCCCTGGGAAATGCAGTCCCGGGCCGCGGCAGCCCTCGACTCGCCGGCCCCTCTCGCTCGCCTGCCCGCCTCCGCGCGCCTCGGCGCCCCCAGCCAGGGACCCAGCGCCCTTCTGCTCGGGCCGACCCGTCCCAGAGCCGGAGAGGGCGCTCGGGGCACCGGAGGGCCTGACAGCCCCTGCTCAGACCTTGGCATGCAGGAGTCCGGCTCACACCCCTTGCCTGTCTGCGCTTCACGGTTTCTTGGCGGCCCGCCGTCTAGTCCACGTCAGCCCACGAAACAGGCCTGCGAGCCCGAGGCAGGGCCGTGTCCTCACTGCACAAGTTCGGCACTTGGTAGGGTCTCCGTCGAGCCGGACCGGTGATGCCAGGGATCGCTCCGGGGCTGCTGGGGGGCCCTGTGGGGTGCCAAGGATCAAACCCCAGTCGGCTGCTTACAAGGCAAGTCGTTGAGTGTGTCCTCTCTGTGGCCCCAAGGGTGTCAACACTTCTTAGAGACTTGGATTTTTTGTCCGGGGAACCATAGGAGGGACCGCGTGGGATGCCAGGGACGCCTGCAAGACGAAAGCCCCACCTGAAGCACTCTCTTTCCGGGCCCTTCACTTAACTCTTAAAGCTTTGCTTCTCTAGATCTTCATAACCAATTCTCTAACGCCAGCTTCGACCACCAGCTAACATCCTGCAGATGGAAAGATGGCTCACATAAATTTGGAAGTTTACATTTTGAAAAACAAGATACTGCACACTTTTAAGGAATGGAACAAAAGTAGGATGTGAAAAAAAGGTTGCTTTAATGGATCAGCAAAAAGCAGAAATGGAGAAATGGATTTCAAATACTTGCAACTCAGGCATGAAATTCCACATGTCACCTGGCAGGAGAATCCCTATCAATCAAAATAATTCTGACTGGAAGAAAACCTTTGACCACACTCAACAATAGCCCTTCTGTTGGTCCCCCGTGCCTGCCAGGAGCTATTTCTGAGCACACAGCCAGGAGTAACCCCTGAGCACTGCTGGGTGTGGCCCAAAAACCAAAAAAAAAAAAAAAAAAAAAAAAAAGAATAGCCCTTCTGTATCTCCAATTCTTTTATTTTTATTGATTTTGGGGCCACACCCGGTGACGCTCAGGGGTTACTCCTGGCTATGCGCTCAGAAATCGTTCCTGGCTTGGAGGAACCATATGAGGCTCCGGGGATCATCCTGGTGGACAGCGTGCAAGGCAAACGCCCTACCACTGCGCTATTGCTCCGGCCCCTATAGCTCCAATCTTTTTCTCTCTCTCTTTTTTTTTTTTTTTTTGGTTTTTGGGCCACACCCATTTGACGCTCAGGGGCTACTCCTGGCTAAGCGCTCAGAAATCGCCCCTGGCTTGGGGGGAACCATATGGGACGCCGGGGGATCGGATCGCTGCTGTCCGTCCTACGCTAGCGCTTGCAAGGCAGACACCTTACCTCTAGCGCCACCTTCCCGGCCCCTATAGTTCCAATTCTTACGGGCATTATTATATATGAGTTACATGTGAATGGCAGTTTACCAGACCCAATATAAAAGTGTTAAAGACAAAAACATTTCAAATACTGAAAATATATATACAAGTTCATGTACACGTACATATAAACGTACCATATGTAGTATGTACATATAAACATACCAAATAAACATGTACATATAAACATACCAAATAGGTTTACTATCTAATGACTATGAGATCACTATACACATAAGGCTCTGCAAGTTACATATCTGATACTGTAGAATATCAACTCAGTTTAGGAATACTTGGAGCATAACCTCTACTAACTGGACAATAATACAGTATTGGATTGTCATGTTAGTTAATCCATCTGCTTGGCAGAAGACCAAAAATCCTATTGTCATGATTAAAACAAATTTCCAGCAAACATTTATTTACATCCATTTGTTCTGGTGGGATACAATTCCTAGAACTAGAATCAGTTTTTTTTTTAATCATACATGTATAATGTTGACAGACCATACCATAGGAAATAAACTGCTAAATAGCAACTACGTATGTAGGCAGCATCCACAACAGGTACCATCCAGTTTAACTTTGAACCCATCTGAGGACCGTGGAATTCAATTGCACTTTTGTTTTACAAACTTAAGACTCAGGTTTTATTCATCTGTATATGCCATCAGTGCCATGACTCAATACGCATGGTTTAATTTTTGTCTCAATGTTTTAAATGAGTGATATTCAGCATACACTGCAAAAGTGCTACCAATGGTTTACAAACTTTTGGGGGGGCCCCACACCCAGCAGTGCTCAGGGATTACTCCTGGCTCTGCACTCACAAATCGCTCCTGGCAGGCTCAGGGGACCATATGGGATGCCAGGAATTGAACCTGGGTCTGTCCCAGGTCAGCTGCATGCAAGGCAAATACCCTACCACTGTACTATCTCTCCTGCTCCTGGTCTACAAACTTGACCTCTCACTTTCTTCTTTGTGTCTTCTAGGACTGATGTGTTTTTTTGGTTTGGTTTTGGGGCCACATTCAGTAATGCTCAGGGGTTACTCCTGGCTCTGCACTCAGGGATCATTCCTGAGCTGTCAATGCTCTGGAGACCATATGGGATGCTGAGAATCAAACCTGGGTCAGCCACATGCAAGGCAAATGCCGTACCTGCTGTGCTATCCACCCTGAGTCCAGGACTCCATGTTTTATTTAACAAAGCTTTTCTTTTTTGCTTCCCCCTCACATTTTCATTCATGGTCATAAATATTAAATACAGCTGTGTTAAGTTTCTCTGTTAAGTTATAAGGGTGCTTCTAATTTGAGGAGGAACAGTAAATTACAAATGTTCCAAAACATTATTGCAAACACAAAATGACAATTATATACCAAAATCTGTGCGGGGCCAGAAAGATAGTATAGCAGGTAAGATACTTAACTTGCAAGTGGCTGACTAGGATTTGATTCCCAGCATTTCATATAGTCTCCTGAGCAAGCCAGGAGTGATTCTTAAGTGCAGAGCCATAAATAAGTCCTGAGCACTACTGGTGTGGCAAGAAAATAGCAAAATCATGTAACATATCATAAAAAATAGTGGAAATTCAACTGTGAGCTATACATTACTGATTCCCATTGAGTTCCTTAACTGTATTACAGAATTCCTAAGCCCAGAAGAAGTGAAGCATAATATCTCAGTAGATTTCCTGACTTCCGCCTGTTCAAACACTACATATATTCTTTTTTTTTCCATTGTTTTGGAGCTTTTATTCTAAGCAGCCTAGTGAAGTGCTCTCTAGATCTATTGTCAAATATATATCCAAAAAAGCCAACTTTCTCACTAACAAGGCCATATTACCATACTTTTACACAGATAAAATGGAAAGTCATAATTCAACTTAAAACTAATTTTAAACCAACATAGGGAACATATACTTGATTTTTTTTCAGCTCCTGATTTATAATCTGGTTTCACTTACCCTTATTCCATGAATCACTTTTATTCTAAACACAGTATGTTAACACATCAGTAACTAAAATGTTTTTAAAATGCTATATTACTGGGGCTGGAGAGATAGCATGGAAGTAAGGCGTTTGCCTTTCATGCAGGTCATCGGCTCAAATCCCAGCGTCCCATATGGTCCCCCGTGCCTGCCAGGAGCAATTTCTGAGCCTGAAGCCAGGAATAACTCCTGAGCACTGCTGGGTGTGACCCAAAAACCACAAAAAAAATGCTATATTACTGAACACTTAGAATAGACCAGGCACTATGCTATGCGTGTCTTACGTGTTAATCAATTATAAGATTTCAATGTAAGTTTGACATGGATAAATAGCATTTAGACCAAAAGAAACCTGACAATGGAAGAACGAGCATGTTAACACAACAGAGAAGAGCCCCCTTTTCAGACAACTGCAGAGTTCTGGCTGAAATGTGTAATTCAAACTAGGGTGATGGGAGAGAGAAATTTAGGAAACAAACCTACTGGGTTTGATGTGGGTGGTAAGGAGGGGTGGGCGGATGACTCTCCAGTATGGATTCTTTGATGAGCAAAGTGTGAGGATTGCCTAAAAATTTTTCTGCCTTTCTTGTAATTGTAGGATCTCTCTCCTGTATGGACTTGTTTGTGTTGATTAAGGTGTCCAATCTGGATGAAGGTTTTCCTACATTCCTTGCATTCATATGGTTTCTTCCCAGAATGAATTCTCTGATGGACACTGAGAGACTGACGATGGCTGAACGCTTTGCCACACACACTACATTCGTATGGTTTCTCCCCAGTATGACTTCTGTGGTGACAGATGAGAGACGACTTTGTCTTGAATGCCTTCCCACAGTCAATACACTCATAAGGTCGTTGGCCTGTGTGCAGCCTCTGATGCTGCATACAGGAAGAGTTGTCGCCAAAGGCCTTGCCACACTCAGCACACTTATAGGGCTTCTCCCCAGTGTGAACCCGCTGGTGCTGAATGAGGTGTGTGGTCTGGCTAAAGGCCTTCCCACATTCTCTGCACTCGTATGGTTTCTCTCCCGTATGTGTTTTCTGGTGTTGTGCCAGGTGGGCTTTCTGCGTGAAGGCCTTACTACACACCTTACACTTGTACGGCTTCTCTCCAGTGTGGATTCTCTGGTGCGTGGCCAGCTGAGAGCTAATGCTAAAGGACTTCCCACACTCACCACACTCAAAGGGTTTCTCTCCAGTATGAATCCTTAGATGACTGGCAAGATGGATATTCTGCCGAAAAGCTTTCCCACATTCCTGACACTTGAACGGCTTTTCTCCAGAATGTACTCTCTGATGCTGAGTAAGTGAGGCATGATGGCTGAAGGCTTTCCTACATATATCACATTCATACGGCTTCTCTCCGGTGTGAATCCTCTGGTGCACAGTAAGGGAAGAGCCATACCTGAAGGATTTGTCACAGACGTCACATTTGTAGGGCTTCTCCCCTGTGTGAATTCTCCTGTGTTGATTAAGTCCTATGTGGTCACTAAAGGCCTTCCCACAATCAGTGCAATCAAAGGGTTTCTCCCCTGTGTGGTAGTACCGCCAGTGACGAATAAGGGACGTGTTCTGTATGAAGGCTTTCCCGCACTCAACACACTCGTAAGGCTTCTTGCCAGTGTGACATCTTTGATGACGAGCAAAGGATGAGCCATCACTAAAGGCCTTTCCACATTCCTTACACTTATAGGGTTTTTCTCCTGTATGAATTCTCTGATGGACTGTAAGGGAGGAGCTCTGAGTGAAAGTTTTCTTACATTCATTACATTTGAAAAGCTTTTTTCCTGCATAGATTCCTGTATGTTTTATAGCCATTGAATTTTTTGAAAAAGTTCTCTTAAGGTTATCATGATTATGAATGCTCTCTTCTGAGCCCTCTAGATTGAGCCATCTTCCAGGTTTGTTATAGAAACACTCTCTTTCCCTAGTGAAGGATTTGTTATGAATGAATGTCCCCTGCTGGAATGCTATGTCCTCACTTACCAGTGTCCTTTCAAAGGAACCCAAGGAAGAAAAATTTGCTCTAAATGTAGAAGATTCCACAATAGTACTTGAAGTTTTGTCTGTTACTTCATCAAATACATTCTGCTTAGGACATAATTCCTGGATCTCATATATAGACTGTTGGCCTGAAAAGATATTAAGGAAACAAATATTTACTTTATCATTTGCTAGAACAAAAGGAACCTAACAGGAACACCGTGGTTGGCACTCATCTATTGGTAAATTAAACTATAAAATTATTTGCCTTTATAGGCGTCTCCACTTGGGCCAGAAAGATGGTTCAAAGACTCTGCATGTGGGAGCCCCAATTTCCATCTCCAGCACCACTGGAACTCACCCCAACAACCTGGGCACTATGGGTGTGTCTCCCCTCCCTCAAAGTAAAGACTATTATATTTGAGCACAGTCTTCAACGTGTGTAAAGAAGATCCACATAGAAGTCTCACAGGAACCTTTGCAAGGTGAGTAGAATAAAACATGTAAGTTAGTGGATACAAATTCCAAGCAAGAAGTCAGAATCGGGCCGGGAAGGTAGCACTAGAGGTAAGGTGTCTGCCTTACAAGCGCTAGCGTAGGATGGACCGTGGTTTGATCCCCCAGCGTCCCATATGGTCCCCCCAAGCCAGGGGCGATTTCTGAGCGCATAACCAGGAGTAACCCCTGAGCGTCAAACGGGTGTGGCCCAAAAACTAAAAACCAAAAAAAAAAAAAAAAAGTCAGAATCAGAGCAGTGAGGGACATGCTCCCAATGACTACCTCTCAGAAGACCAGTGCTGACCCTATCAGCCTCCCTCTCATTTTGTCTGCTGTGCTTGGAAAGGCAGAATCATTCCTAGAATTGCATCAAACACAAAAAAGACAAGATCTAGGGTACTCTTTAAATTTATCTCATGACTCTGGTTCAAATCACTGACACCTCATATCATCCATTCCTCAAGCTCTCTTAGGAGTGATTTGTGGGCACAGAGCCTGAGCATGACTAGATGTGACCTAAAACTCAAAACCCAAAATCATCATCTATCTATGAGAAAAATACTAGAGCTCATACATTTCTTGATGAAAACTCTTGCAGGCTACACACAAAAGTCAGCTATAATTCTATACAATAGGAATTATTCCGAAAACGTAGTTATAAAAAATATTCCATAGGGGCCGGAGAGATAGCATGGAGGTAAGGCGTTTGCCTTTCATGCAGGAGGTCATTGGTTCAAATCCCGGCGCCCCATATGGTCCCCCGTGCCTGCCAGGAGCAATTTCTGAGCCTGGAGCCAGGAATAATCCCTGAGCACTGCCGGGTGTGACCCAAAAACCAAAAAAAAAAATAAATAAATAAAAAAAATAAAAAATTCCATAAAAAATGACTTTAGAGGCCAGAGAGATGGCATGGAGGCAGGGTGCTTGCCTTGCAATCTGAAGGACAGTGGTTCGAATCCCGGAATTCCATATGGTCCCCCAAGCCTGCCAGGAGCTATTTCTGAGTGTAGAGCCAGGAGTAACCCCTGAGTGCTGCCAGTGTGAACCAAAAACAAACAAACAAAAAAAATGACTTTAAAAATAAATTATAAAATAATTAAATTAAAAATAAATAAATAAATTACTTGGGGCCAGAGCAGTCATGCAAGCAGTAAGGCATCTGCCTTGCCCGCACTAGCCTAGGACGAACCATGGTTCAATCCCCTGGCATCCCATATGGTCCCCCAAGCCAGGAGCGATTTCTGAGCGCATAGCCAGGAATAAACCAAGTGTCACCCCAAAAAGATTAAAAAAAGAAAGAAAGAAATGACTTGAGCAGCATGGGGTTCGGCAGGCCTCCGCCATGCCAGAGGCCTCCTTAACCAGGCCTAGGGGGAGTGCGGGACTTGGGAACCCCAGCACCCCTCTACCGCCTTGCTCCAGATCTCCAGGGTTTCCCCGGGCCACATGCCTGGGCAAGCCAGCGAGTTGGGTCTCTTGGTGGAGCTTCAAGGTACCCTAGGCTTTCCCCCATTCGGCTCCTTGGGGGGGGTCTGGGTGAGGCTCTGAACTTCTGGCCTCCCAGCTTCTTGGGAAGTCACTGGTAATCTATTTCCAGTCTATATTTCCAAAATCGCTCGGGGGCATTAGCACCAGATGCACCAGATAATGCACCAGATGCATTAATAGTACTTACTATCATTGAATTATGTTTTTATGTATGCAGAATATCCATTTTGTACTCTGCCCTTTCGCACACCCCTACAAAAGATCATTTTTCTTTTTAACTCTCTTAACCCCTATCATCATTATTCCTTATTTACCCTTTTTAACTTAAGTACTGTAGAGTCCTAAGTCACAGACCAAAGTGGTGCCCTGGAGTTAACACCCACCCAACTATTCCAAAAGGCATAGAAAGGACATGTATGTCTTTTCAACATTTTATGTGTGTTTTTTTGATGGCTATAACTTTTGCTGAATATTCTCTTATACAGTGACAATCCCCCCCTTTTTTTTATCTTCTCTTTGTGAACTGTTCAATATGGAATTTGGTGTGAAAGAATCCCTCAGTTTAATGCTTATGTTTGAACCAAGTCATGGATATTGTTGGACGTGTTCTTATGCCCCCATATACTCTGATAATGCCACGTGGCTTTATTTCTTGTTTGCTTAGGCACACTAAAACGGGAAAATACTATACATACAAATAAGTTCTTATCTAATAGAGATGGGAACACACAAATCTTGTAGTGCAATGGAACCTTACACCCTGAACATGACATAAAGACCTGACACAGGCCTCAGAAGAATGGGCATTCTCCATTCACCCCTGATCTAGAGAAGACATCTACGAAACATCCAAGGTTGTCTATAACATCCCCTGGAGGCAATTCTCTACCAGGGAAAATCCTACCACTGCTCTGACATCGACCTACTCAAAAGAGACTTCCCTTAACACTGAGAAGACTTAACAACAACAATGACCTGCTTACTGGACAGGGCTTTCTGTATTGCCCCTTAATTGTGAGGTGAAACTAGAGGATACTCCACACCAGCCTGACTTCAATGTAGGATGTGCAGATTCCAGGATCCTCAATACAGAAACCTGATGCCAACAATAGGACTGCGTGAAAAATAAAACTGTATTGGCACTATAGACAATGACTTGGATTGAATAAACTAGTTTGCCTGGAGCCTAGAGTTGGTCTTATGCCAGGAAACTTCAGGGGTAGGAGTCTCCTTGTATTTAGACCAAGGCTTTTCCTTTCCATGTCCCCCATATTTTGGTGGGCCTATGCAAACAATATTTGCCACTCTAACACCGTTTTTACTGTGCCCTTTTGACTCACCCTTAAAAAAAAAAACTCTTAAACTTTTGATGTTAACTTAAACTAATATGTATGTGCATGAAAATATAAAAAAATACTATGCCTTCAATGTTTAAGGAGTCACATAAATCTCATAGCTTTAGGTTGCTTTGTATACTGCTAAGAAATGTTATAATGTACTACAATCTGGGGACTTGTGGACAAAGTAATTGTACATGGGTTCTGCCTTCTTAATGTTCTTTGACTGTAAGTTCAATATTTAGGCATCAGCAAGGGGATTTCTTCTGAGAACTCTGTTTATGGGTGATTAATGTTCTTTGACTGTAAGTTCAATATTTAGGCATCAGCAAGGGGATTTCTTCTGAGAACTCTGTTTATGGGTGATTATCCTTTCTTTTTTTTGTTTGTTTTTTGGTTTTTGGGCCACACCCAGCATTGCTCAGGGGTTACTCCTGGCTGTCTGCTCAGAAATAGCTCCTGGCAGGCATGGGGGACCATATGGGACACCGGGATTCGAACCAACCACCTTTGGTCCTGGATCGGCTGCTTGCAAGGCAAAAGCCGCTGTGCTATCTCTCCGGGCCCCAGGGTGATTATCCTTTCACTGTAACTTTACCTTGCCCTCTTTGCATCATTTTTCTCATAATTAAAAATTAAAAATTAGGGCCCGGAGAGATAGCACAGCTGCGTTTGCCTTGCAAGCAGCCGATCCAGGACCAAAAGGTGGTTGGTTCGAATCCCGGTGTCCCATATAGTCTCCCGTGCCTGCCAGGAGTTATTTCTGAGCGGACAGCCAGGAATAACCGCTGAGCATGCCGGGTGTGGCCCAAAAACAAAACAAAACAAAACAAAACAAAATTAAAAATTAAAAAAAAAATAAAAACAAACAAAAAACCATCATTGTCCATTAATGGTATATTGAATAAAAGCACTCTGTGCATATCTTAGAATATTGTTAAAAAAAAAAAAAAGGAAAGAAATGACTTAGAAATAAGTTTACCCCAGAGGAGGAAAGAATATAGGCTGAAACTGCAGAGGCCTAAACAAATAAGATGGCATTCTAGTTGTTAGCTGTTACAATGCTGATACAATCAATCACAGTGATAGTCTAAAGAGTCACTTAGATTTGATGTGTCCATTCAGAATCTTGGGGTCTTCCACACTCAGAAATTAAAACCATCCTAACGCAAGGAGTTCAATTAGCCAAAACAATCTGGAATACAAGAGCAAAGCTTGAAGGACTTTACTTCCTGTTTTCCACCTCTATCACAAAGGTACTGTAAGTAAATCCATGAGGAAATGGCCTGAGGTCAGATACACAGATGATAGAATAGATGTCAAAGGTCAATATATTTTTTAAATAAATCCCAATTTCACTGTTTTTATTGAGAATGTTATTAAGCTGATCCCACTTAAAATTCATTAACGTTCTGTCCATAGGTTTTTTTTTCCCATGAGGGTGACAAGAGTAGTCAATGGGAAACCAATAGTCACTTCAATAAATGGCACTGGGAATACTGGATATGCATAGGCAAAAGAACAAAAGTATATATCTCACAACTTTAGCAAAATTCAACTCAAATGGATCAAATACCTACCTACCTACATGAGCTAAAACACTTAAAAACACTCAGTTAGGGCTGGAACAATAGTATAACAGATAGGATGCTTGCCTTGCACACAGCCAACCTGGGTTCAATTCCCAATTCCATATGGTCTCCTAAGCCTATCAGGAGTGATCCCTGAGCACAGAGTCAAGAATAAGCCCTGAGCCTCTGCTGGGTATAGCCCAAAAATCAAACACCCCCCCCACAAATCCACACAGGTATAGCTCTTTATCACTCCTGATATGGCAATAGATTCTCTGATATAATACCAAAAGCATTAGCAAAATAATAAACTAAATAAAAACAATTCATGGGGATCAGAGCAATAGGGAAGCAGGTAGGGCACTTGCATTGCATGTAGCTGACCTGAGTTTGATACCCAGCATGCCATATGGTTCCCCACAAATACAGAGCAAGGAGTAAAAGTATGACAACCAAAAAAATTGCAAATGTATGTATCTGGGGCAGAGGAGATAGCTCAAAGAGCTCATAATTATACTCTGTATATAGGAGGCTCAGATCAGATACCTGATACCACCTGCCATCACCCCAACACTTTACCAGGAGTAACCCAGAGCACCCAGTGGTGGTCCATAACAAAAAACTCAAGAACCCAGGAAATAAGAGATGAGATACCCCTCCCCCAAAATATACAGAGATAATCAATACAGCCACAGAGCATAAAAAAGCATTTGCAATTCAGGTATATATATATATATATATATATATATATATATATATATATATATATATATATATATATATATGACAAAAGAGTATTTTCTAAGAATATGTAAGTGCCCTTGTATCTCAACAATAAAAAGATAAACTGAACTGAAAAATAAAAAACTTGAAAAAGACGTTTCTACAAAGCAAATGATCACCACGTATGTGAAAGATGCTTATTGCCATTAGTCATTAGGGAAATGCAATGAAGAGGGAAATCAGACTTTACACATGCCATGGCCAGAGTTCAAAACAAAACAAAACAAAACAAAACAAAACAAGTTAACCAGGAGTTGACAAGGATGTGGGCAAACTGTTCAGGTGCAGCTGCCAATGAAATGGTACATCCTTAAGTTGGAAATACCAGGATTCTTTGGTGCACAGCACAAATTACAATGGACATTGTAGCAGAGCCCAGCACATATGCTCACAGCAGCACTACTGTCATGACTCCAAAGGTGGGAAGAAAGCCAATGTCCATCAAAGGAAGGATGCATGGAAAAATAAAATGTGGCCTGTGAATAAAGCCACAGGCTCCAAAATCAGGGGTTAAGAATGGGTTTAGGAATTCCAATACCCAAGCCTTTTGCTCCTAAGAAGGAAGGCAGCTTACTGGAGGAAGACTGGAGAATGAATGCCCTGCCTTCCTGAACCCCATTTTTTTTTTCATTTTATTAGAAAGAATCAGACTACACCCTAGGGTGAAGAATGAATACTGAGTAGAGAGGGACTCAGTAATCTAACACCAGATCACTCCCTGGGATGGAGAATGAATGAATACTGAGTAGTGTAGGACTCAGTAATACAACAGTGGCCCATCTGTAGAGAGATCACTCGATCATTAAAAGGAATCACATGGGTGAAAGGTGGAAAACAACAGCAGCACAGCGGGTCAGTTCAAGGTCACATAAGGACACAGACACCAGAGCCTGAAGCTGGCCACACTGTGAGAATTCCAGAGAAAGGTGTGGAGTAGGAGGAAAAGCTGGACTCAATTCTCTCTCCAGACCTGGCAGACTTATTGGCACTTCCTTGTGTTGATCAAGTACTAGATTCCTGGGGTGAAAACATGACTCTAAGCTGCAGTGGCCTGTCTGCAACAGCCTGCCAGACTCACCTGAGAGCAGTCCTCCTGTCAGCATTCTTTTCACCATCCAGGGATCCTTCTTCCCTTGCTCCAGTAGAGAGATGAGGTCTGGCTTAGAAACACAACCTAAAAAAAAAGAAAAGAAAAAAAAGAAAAAGAAAAGAAAAAAGAAATACAACCTATATGTGGAAAAATGGGAGGGGAGGGGGAAATCGTCATACTCTTGTGGGGAGAGGGGGCCCTCAGGACTCACTTCTGACTTAGTGCTGAGTCACGCTGGGAGGTGCTTGGAGGACAACATGTGTGGGGAGAAACCTAGATATACAACATGCAAAGAAAGTGCCTTCCCCACTGTGCTATCCAGGCCTGCTTTTGGGCTTCTTAAATTCACAATCGTACCTTATTTGTTTAGGTTTTTTTTTTTTAACAGGAAGGAAGATGAGTAAAAAGGCACATGTCAGAAAGATGTTTTTAGTAGTATAAAGAAGAAACCAACTTTCACCTACAAATGTTGCCCAAATTCACCCCCAACTCTTGGGAAGACCCTAAGTGCCTCTTCCACAATTCAAAACTGGGAAATAAAAAAGGAACTCATGTAGATGAATTCACAGTTGGGATTTTGTTTGCAGTTTTTTCGTTTTTTACTTTGGGGTAGGGGGTAAGGGTGGAGGTCAGAGGTGTTAGCAAGCCCAGTGGTACTCAGGAATCAAACTATTGTTAGCTGCATACAAGGCAAGTGCCTTAATGCTTTGCCTATGTCTCAGGCCCAACTCCAATCTGGGAGAGATGCTTCCTTACCAGCTGTCACCAGATCACCACGGCTGTCACACAGCATACTCTTATAGCAAGTTCTTTGGGCTGGGGCACGCTTCTCCAAAAACTTACTGGTAATGGTCACCATGCCCTAAAAGGATGACAAGTATGTTTTCCTATGAAACCCACCTTTGGATCCTAGGGATCACCACACATTTGATAATGGTGACTGGGTCCTTCCTATATTCAACACGCGTGATTCTATAAGTCTAGAAGTTCTTTCTTCCCTTATATAAAACATGACAAAAACGAGTAGCTCAGTGATAAGCACTTTTAAGTCCCCTTCGCACACATACTCACATACTTGCCTACTCATCCCCACTCACATTCATATTTTCACACACACATATTCATATAACTGCCCCAGGTTTCTGTATATGTACTACTTCTGGGGAGACCACATTCTGCTTCTAAGAACCATCATCTCTTTTGTCTTGGGGTCACACGCAGTTGTTCTCAAAGCTTACTCTTGGCAATCTGGGGATGAGGAAAAACCATATGAGGTGCCAGGGATGGAGAATCCAAGAAGCATCACATTCAAATGGGAATTTCTGAATTTATTGTAGTCATAGCCTCTATCCTCAAGGGTATCCTTACAAAGTGGATCTATTTCCTAGCTTACCAGCTGCCTCTCCAACAGAACATCGTAAGCCCAGTGCTCCCTTAAGCTGGAGCAATCCGAACTTGAGTCAGAGAGTCTCTCCATCACTGCCTGTGCCAGCTGGTCTTCATGGAAGTCCTTCTTCTTCCACATCAACTCCTCCGTCTCCTGCACAACCTTCAAGTCTGAAAATGTGTGTTAAGAAAGTCAATCCAGGGCCAGAGAGATAGCATGGAGGTAAGGCGTTTGCTTTCCATGCAGAAGGTTGGTTGTTCGAATCCCATATGGTCCCCTGAGCCTGCCAGGAGCGATTACTGAGCATAGAACCAGGAGTAACCCCTGAGTGCTGCCGGGTGTGACCAAAAAAAAAAAAAAGAAAGAAAGAAAGAAAGTCAATTCTAGGGCCAAAATGATATCACAGTAGGTAAGACTTTTGCCTTGCAGCATGCAGTCAACCTGGGTTTGATCCCCAGCATCTCATCTGGTCCCCAGAGTACTACTACAGGTGATTCTTGAGTGCAGAGCCAGGAGTACCTCTGAAAACTGCTGGGTGTGGTTCAAAACAGAAACAAAAAAAGCAAATCTCTCGTTTATTATGGATTTGATGAAGAACACTCCAAAAGGGTAACTGGATGACTTAAAATCTCTAAAAATAATGAGCCATAACAATAATACAGAAGAGAGGGGTATTTGCCTTGCATGTGACTGACCTGGGTTTCAATTCCCGGAATCCCATATGGTCCCCCAAGCACTGCCAGGAGTAATTCTTGAGCACAGAGCAAGAGGTAATTCCTGGGCACCACTGGTGTGGCCCCAAAATAAAAATAAAGAAATCTCCAAAAAAAAATCTCCAAAACAACATATTGACCCAAGCAACCTCATATTCCCAAGCATTTCCAGCTAAATCTCTAAAAGGGGAACTAGAGAGATGATACTGGGGTGATGCCAGTGGTCTTGCACACAGGTGACTCGGGTTCCATCTAGCACCCCAGAGGGTTCCAAGTCCCACCAGGAGTGATCCCTGAGCACTGTTGGATATGGCCCCCAAACAAAAAGCAATCATCTAAGTTGTATACATGTCTCATTACCTCATGAGCTGGTCCATTTTAGAGGCTGGGTATGGCAGTTGGACTTAGACATGCCCCTTGGATACCCCCACTGTAATGACTGTTGAACCTGGACACACACCTTGGATATGCCCCCTTGCCATGCCGGTATAAAAAGAAAAACTTGGGGGGCCAGAGAGATAGCATGGAGGTAGGGTGTTTGCCTTGCATGCAGAAGAACGGTAGCTTGAATCCCGGCATCCCGTTAGATCCCCTGAGGCTGCCAGGAGCGATTTCTGATGGTAGAGCCAGGAGTAACCCCTGAGTGCTGCTGGGTGTGACCCAAACCCCCACCAAAAAAGAGAGAAACTTGGGACTGGTGGGGGGTCCATAATAGTGAACAGAGCAGTATCTGCTGGCTCGTGGGGGGCCAGAGATAAAGCATCGGAAAACTGCTGCCTGCTTTGCATCAATTTGCTTTTCTATCTTTTTTGAACTTGGGCCTCCCTTGGCAACCTCTGGCTGGTGAATTTCCATCTAACTCTCTCTCTCTCTCACTCTCTGGAACCCCTGGGCAGGGTGGCAGGCCTCAGACACCAGGAAGAATAAAACATATACTTAGTTTCTTCTCTCTCTCCTCTCTCTCTCCTGGGTGGGAAGTCACTACAGTTGGGCACTTCCCAAGCAGTGCTCAGGAGGTCAAGGGGCCCCCACCAGTAATTCCAGGTCCAGCAGGTGGGGCAAAGCATGGGGCATACTGTGCAGCTTGGGTCCTGCTGTGCCAAGCATCACTAGGCCACCCAATAGTGTTTAGGATCTTCAGGGTTGCACCTAGCTGATGTTGACAATGACCCTGGGTCCAACACACACAACCCTGTTGCTGTCTTTGTCTCCTGGCCCTAGAGAGATGCTCAACTACCAACTAGTAGCTGATAGCCTGACTCATCTATTTAACCAAAGTTGATGAAAGTGACACTGGTCTGTGACCTGACCCTGGTTTGGGTTATGTGTATCAGAACATATAGCTATGGAGAGAGTAGGAACAAGGATATGGCTCTGGGAGAAGAGAGATGTACAGTACAGGGGTTCAGCAGCCTTCCGCCGCACCCCCAGCTCCAGGCCAAGTGTAGAAAGAACCCACAGAGGCTGCAGAGTTGCTGGGCTCAAAAGCCACACTCACCAGGGGCCTTGCCACAGGCCACCATCCACGGCTCCTTCCGCTGTTCCAGCAAGGATATCATAGTGGGCTTTGAAACGCAGAGTCCTGAGCATGGAAACAGGGTGGTCAGGCAGTGGGCTAGCATGCCGGGCAGCAGTGTGGGACAGGACACTCACAAGAGTGGGGGGGACAGAATATGCATGGGGATAGAGGGCACAGGGAGTACTTGGGGACAGAGGGGTACAGGACATGCAGTGTCTGTGAGGCAAGCTCACCCAGAGAAGCCAGGCTCCTGTAGTTGTCGAGCATCACCTTCCGGTGGAGACGCCTTTGTGCAGGGCCCAGCTGCTCCCACTCCTCCTGGGAGAAATCCACGGCCACATCCCTGAAAGTCACCAGGGTCTGTAGGACAAACCCAGAGCTAGTGGAGTACACTGTGTGCCATCCCCGACTCATGTGTCACCTCTGCCCCAGGTCCTCAGCATGATCTGTACATTGTACATGGAGATGAGTAGAAATGTTTAAAAGGGGGGAGTGGTGGAGCGGTAGCACAGCAGGAAAGGTGTTTGCACAACCAACCCAAGTCCAATGCCTGGCATCCCAGAGTCCCCAAAGCACAGCCAGAAGTGATTCCTAAGTGCAGAGGGATGGACAAAACAAAAACAAAAACAGTGGGGATGGGGCAGAAAGATAGTGCAGCGGCATGTGGCTGACTGGGTTCAATCCCCAGCATCTCATATGGTCCCCCAATAGTACCAGGAGTCATCCCTGAGCAAAGAGCCAGGAGAAAGCCCTGAGCCTCTACCAACAGGTGTAGCCCCAAAACAACAAAACCAAAACAAAAGATCCCATCGAGTTTCCCATCAATGCTCAGCACCAAGGGGCAGCTCCACAGACATGGGTTAGTTTTAAGACAATGGATTCAGAGCACACAGTTGCTGATTTTAGGGTACAACTGTGAGACACAGTAAAGTTTTCTGCCAAGAGCTACTCCCAGTGCAGTGCTCCAGAGTGAGGTGGGTCAGGGACTGGTTGTGCCAGGAATTGCACTCACATGCAAAGCCTATGTTCCATGCCTCCATGTTCCCAGCAGTGCAACTAGAAAGTGCTGCCTTTCACAGAGCTGGGCCTTTTCCCCAATGCAATGACACTGAACTGGTAACGTTTCTCTCCACCATGACAAGAGCCACCAAGGCAAACTGTCTCTAACGAAAGCCAGTGGGCTCAGTCAGACCTGAGTAAGCACCAAATGTGCTCTGACTCCAAGGTCCCGGGGTCTCTCAGTCATGGTGACCATTGAGACAGAACCTACTGAGTGCTTTAGCTGGATGGGTTGAGACACTGTAACACCCGAGAACCCACTTTACCTTCCAGTAAAGCATTTCTGTGTGTGTGTGTGTGTGTGTGTGTGTGTGTGTGTGTGTGTGTGTGTGTGTGTGTGTGTGTGAGTGAGTGACAACTGACGGTGCTCAGGGGTTACTCTGGCTCGGTGTTCAGGAATCACTTCTGGAAGGCTTGGGGAACTCGTGTGTGTGTGTGTGTGTGTGTGTGTGTGTGTGTGTGTGTGTGTGTGTGTGACAACTGACGGTGCTCAGGGGTTACTCTGGCTCGGTGTTCAGGAATCACTTCTGGAAGGCTTGGGGAACTCGTGTGTGTGTGTGTGTGTGTGTGTGTGTGTGTGTGTGTGTGTGTGTGTGTGTGTGTGTGTGACAACTGATGGTGCTCAGGGGTTACTCTGGCTCGGTGCTCAGGAATCACTTCTGGAAGGCTTGGGGAACTCGTGTGTGTGTGTGTGTGTGTGTGTGTGTCTGTGTGTGTGTGTGTGTGTCTGTGTGTGTGTGTGTGTGACAACTGATGGTGCTCAGGGGTTACTCTGGCTCGGTGCTCAGGAATCACTTCTGGAAGGCTTGGGGAACTCTCTAGGATGCCAGGGATCGAACCCGGGTCAGCGACCTGCAAAGCAAACGCCTTTCCCTCTGTGCTCTGGCTCCAAGTCCCAGGAAACTGTCAGTGACATGATCCTCGCCCCCTCGGGACCCAAACCGTCCCCCAGGTGGGGCTGAGACTCACCCGGGCTGTGGCCTCCTGCAGGGACTTCTCCGTGGGCAGCGCTGCGGGGACAGAGAGCGGCTAGCGCCCGGCCAGGGACCCCCAGCCCCTCGCTCCCCCGCTGGGGCCCCGCGGCAGGGGGTGGGGACCCCCCGGGAGCGTGGGGCGGCCACGCAGGGGCAGGGGCGCGGGGTGCCCAGGGAGCGTGCGCGAGGCCAGGCCCGGAGCCCCTGCTCCCTCCCGGCGGCTCCGCACCCCCGGCCACCGGTCCCCGCGGTCCCCGCGCCCGCAGAGGCCACGCGGCCCGGGGTCCCTGTTGCTCACCTCTGGGCTCCCCGCTCGCCGTGCCCCGACACGCGAGGCCCCTCGGGGTGCGCGGCCTCCCCCGGGCAGCGGCGCGGTCCGCGGCCAGGGCCCTTGCGCGCGGGGCGCCGAGGCGCGGCGGGGACCCAGGCCCGGGGGCCCGCGCCCTCCCGCGCCCCCGCATCCAGGCCCCGCGCCCCGGCCAGTGCGCCCGCCCGCCGCCGGGGTCTGCACCACGGACCGGGCGCCGGCGGAGTGCGCGTGGCCGCGCGGCGCCGCCTGGGAAACGTAGTTCCCGCGGCCACAGGCGGACGACCGCGCCCGAGGCCGGCAGGTGCTCGGCGGAGCCAGCACCAGCCCACGGAGCGGCTCTTCGACTTGGAACAGTCCGGGCTTTTTCGGTGGGCGTTGGGGCCACGACCGGCGGCTCTCAGGGCTCACTCCTGGCTCTGTTCTCAGGAATCCCTTCTGCTCAGCGAAAAGAGAAAACAAGAAAAACCAGAAAAGAAAAATGAGTAACAACAACAAGGAATCACTGCTGGCAGCTCCAGGTACCCTCTGGGGTGCTGCGGGTCCAGTGCCCTCCACGCTGTGCTCTCGCTCTGACCCCTGAAACGTGCTGTCCACTTCCGAGCGACTGGACATCCGCAGAAGAGCACCAGAGTCCCCGGCATGTCCACCACCTAGGCGAGGAGCTTTCATTAAGCATGTTGCGACCTAGCGGAGCTGTTCGTGCCTTTTCGCTCTCTGCGGCATACTTCTGCATGTGGGCGGCTAAAGTCCAGCTCCTGGGATAGCTTGCTCGGCTCAGACCGACTCCTGAGCAGCTCCTAAATACTGCCAGGCATGCCCCTGCTCTACACGCAAACTGAGGCGAAAGTGGGCTTCGACATTTCCAGCTGGATCACTGCCCCATGCCACTTAAGCAAGCTACCTCTCTACTGGCACAAAAAGGTGCTTCTGCATAAGTAAATCCCCTACCCCGGCAATGGCTGCCCATTCAAAGATGTTCGAAACGGAATAGCCTACGAGGACTGACTGGAAGAGAGTGAATGCGAATAGCTCGACAGTGGTGAAACTTCCACTGAAAGTCTGCACGGACGCATCTCTTGACTCAGGGCCCACACCGTAAGCAAACAATCACACTGAATCTGGGGCTCGCACTAACCTCAGAGAAGTCGGAAAGGCACTGTACTCTCCTTATACCAATATATATAAGGGTACATAATTATAGGTATATATATACCGATATGTACCTTATTCTACCGAGCTTTAGACATGCTGCCATGCTACTCCTCATCAGCCTTACAACGAGGTTTGGGCTCCAGATTGGTCATGAGCTCTTGACACTGACAGACGCTTTCCTGAGTCCACAGCTTACAAGTAATTTTAAAACACACTTAAGAGTCCTGACCTCACACTTGCTGAGCGCCAATTCTCGCTCACTACTCTCACCCACCCCGGCCCGGAGCACACGCGCCTCCAGCCCTCGACCTCACTCTCCCAGGCGCAGTCCCGGTCCTCGAGGCAGGCGCGGGCTCCCAGTGCGCAGGCGCGTGGGACCTCGGTGGGCGGAGCGAGCGCTCAGCCGTCGGAACTGGGCGGGGCCGAGTCTGCGCATGCGCGGAGGGCCCTGCTGGAGACCTCCGCGTCCCTAGTAAAGAGCAGGGTGGGAGGATCCCGTTGGGCTGACTTGTCAGCAAGCCTGGACCTTGGGGGTCGGGTGCCGACGATAGCAGATCAGGGCGTTTCTCCTTTGCAGACGGCAATACCATTACTGTGATATTATTGATGAGGAAAAATTTCTTAAATGTTTTTAGGTCATATATATTTTAAACTTTTCTTTTCCAAAAAGACTGCCCCCGTTTAGAATTGTAGCCTGCAAACAGAAACCCTTGCAGAAGAGCGGAGAGCCGCAGAGACAAAGAGGCCTCAGACAGTTAGCTCGAATTAAGATAAGCAAGTTCTGCTCTCACAGCTCCCAAGGACAGCAAGCCTGGGAGATAAAGACTTGGACATGTGGGATCAAGGCCCGTTTATACTTACTATTTTGTTATAGCTGCCACTTTAAGTAAGTTTTAAGTTTTATAGGATATATATGTATATCAATAAGTTAAGTTAGTCGTTAAGTACTCTTATATTATTGCTAATAATTATAAGCCTAGAGTGATTTCAGCAGAGGGGGCTCTCGGCGCCAGAAAGCTTCTAAGGCTAACGTATGTGCCACTCTGTACAAAGGAATCTAACAATTAGCTACATTTGAACCTTGAGTGTTACTGATCCCCTTTCTTCTCTGTAACTAGCAAGGCCAGGTTGCTCCCATCCTGGCCCACTGTGATAAGCTGACACCTGCAATAGGTAACACTAGGGTTGATAAGTTTTAATGGTCATCTCTTTGATCACCGAATGTCTCTCTTAAAGCTATGATATCTTTTTGTAATGTAAGCCTTTGTTCACAGCTCCGTCTGTGACAGATAAGAAAAAAGTGTTGTCCTTGCTTTGAAAATTCCTATATAAGCTCTGCAGAAAAGAGCCTCGGGGTCTCTGCTCTGAGATCCATCTCGGCAGATGACCCTGACCGGCCAGAATAAAACTCACCTGTTGCTTGTGCATGGTCTGCATCTCTTTGGGACCCTCAAGGCGCTGAAAGGACAGTGGGGGCTCATTGCCCCGGACCCTATCATTATTACTATGTCGTATTATGTTATAGTTTTGTCGTTATTATCTCCGAGAAGACGACGGCTCAAGGGGAAGCTGAACCCCCCATTCTGACCCAATCAGAGTGAGAAAATCCTTCTGGGGGCTCGGACATCTCTAGAATTACAGAGACAGGGGACAAAGCAATGCAGTGCGGGGCCAGAGGGATAGACAGCACAGAGGGAAAGGGCGTTTGCCTTGCAGGAGTGATTCCTAAGCACGAGCCAGGAGTGCCCTTGCATGCCACCGGGTTTTGGTAAAAACAAGAAACAAACAAAAATGACCAAAAACACAATGAACAGGCTCAGAGCAGAGACAAGCAAAGCAGGCAACTTCTGCTCTTGTCTAGTGACCTTTATCTGGGTTCTTCCCCATACTCTCTCATACACACAATATTTCACACACAGCACTAATTCACATACCCTCATGCACACACACACACAGTGCCTGCCGGCTTGGGGGTCCCTCCTTTTGCTCCGTAGTTACTGTAATGTTGGGGAAGAGGGGAGCCCACCCAAGACCAAAGGACCCACCAAACTCTAACCCGGCTCTATGTATTTTCATTTCTTAGTTTTGGGGCCACCCCCCGGGGTGCTCAGCTCTCTCCTGGCTGTGCTGTGCTCAGGACCACTCCTTCCTGGCTCTGCAATCCTTATTCCAGAGGGCTGGGTTCACGGTTGATTCTCGGCAGCACGGCGCCATCTGCTGGACACCCGGCCCGGCCCTAAGCGCCTCCTTAATTTACAAGCGGCGTCTTCTGCATTTAGGGAAACTGCTCCCCAAAGAACCAGCTCGAAGCGGGGGGGTCCTGGTTCTCATGCCTGGGTCTGACTCCCCGATGCTGGCGGACTCTGAAGCTGACTCGCCAGCCGCTGGGAGCCACTCCCAAAGGGCCCTGCAGAGACGAGTCAGGTCGGGATGGGCTTGGAGCAGGGTGTGGAAGGAAGGAAGACTCTGCAGAGATGCTCAGAGACCCAGACTAACCGCAGCCTCTCTTTTTCTGGGGGGGGGGGGGGGGAGGAGCCCATATCCAGCGGAGCTCGGGGGTTCCTTCCTGGCTCTGTGCTAAGAAATTAATCCTGACAGGCTCAGGGGACCATACAGGATGAGGGGGATCGAATCCCAAGTTGGCCTGTGCAAGGCAAATGCCTTCCCCGCTGTGCTATATATCGCTCAGTCCCTCCCCCAAAAGTTTCTTTAAGGACCACAGCGGCTGTGGCCTGTAGAAAATGGTTCACATGGGCAGGTGGATCTAATCAGGCACCACCTGTGGAACACAGAGATTTTGGGGAGAGGACTCTTCGCTCCAGTTGCCAGCATGCACGTTCTGTATGAAACATTTTTACAGGGTTGGAGAGGACAGCAGACAGAAAGGTTGGCTGCCTTGCAACCCAGTCCACCGGAATCTAAGCTAGGATTGATCTTTGAGCACAAAGCCAGGAGTAAGCCCTAAGCACTACCAGTGAGGTCCTAACCCCTCCCCCCAAAGTCAACTTAACAGAAAAAAAAAAATCAACGTATTAAATAAGGACCAGCTAAAATGCTTGAGATTGAAACAAAACAGAGGGGCAATATCATATCGGTTCAGCATCTGCCAGTGGGAATAATATACCTGCAGGCCATGCTTAGGCCCAGCCATCAATGATTCAAAGGGGACAGGGCCTCACCACGTTTCCACCAGCAACCCCCTTCCACCTGGGGAATCTCTGGGTAACCCCTCAGCTCATAAAGTAGGTACTAGGAGCTGAAGTCATAGTCCAGTAGATACAGTGCTTGCCTGACATGAGGACGACCCAGGTTCAATCCTAACAAGTTTCTTGTAGATGCGGAAAATCTCCCCCCCTCCCCCAAAGTTCCACAGATTTCTGGAAAATTCTGACTCTCCGGGAGAATGCGTGGGCCACTGTGAGCTCTGAAGGTGAAGAACCAATCAGCTTCAAATATGTTCAGAATCTAGGGTAAGACACAGAGGCTGCCCAGGAGATGGGAAGAAGACTGGATGCTAAGGAGGTGAACGAAAATCTGATCCTAAAGAAGCTATGTAGCCCCAAACCCTCGGAAATTCAGAAACGAGCCTGTATATCTGGGTTGTCTCAGGTCACGAAGAAGTGAAAAGATAACTGTGGCAATAACTGCTGCTTCACTGTTTTCAGAGTTATTTTCCTTTCAATGGTTCTCTCGATACTTGGGTAATAGGCATACTCCTTTCTGGCTTCCTGAATAGCATATTTCATGCATATGATGGCAATCATATTTTGGTGCCTTAAATGTATCTAAAAGTCATTACAATTCAAGTAACTTTACTTCCTTGTCTCCTAACATGTAAAACAAACAAACAAAAAAAAAAACTCCTCTAATCATTTCATTTTGTTTAGGGGCTACCTACACAGGCAGCACACAGGGGTTATGCCTGGCTCTGTGCTCAGGAATCATTCATGGCAGGCTCAGGCACCATATGAGATGCCAAGATGGAACCTGGGTTGGCCGTGCAAGGCAAATGCCTTCTCCGCTCTCATAGGCCCTGCCCTTAATCATTTTCATCAAAATTTAAATTTTTGTTTGCTTGTTTGGACTACATTGGCAATACTTAAGATTACTCCCAGGGCTGGAGTGATAGCACAGCGGTAGGACATTTGCTTGGCAAACAGCCAACCCAGGAAGGACCTGGATTCAATTTTCGGCTTCCCATTTGGTCCCCCGAGCCTGCCAGGAGCGATATCTGAGCACAGAGCCAAGAGTAACCCCTGAGAGCTGCTAGGTGTGACCCGAAAACAAATAAACAAAAACCAAGGTTACTCCTGGCTCTACCTTCAGGGATCTCCCCTAGCAGTCATCGAGGTACCATGTAAGGATCAAACCTGGGTTGGCCGCATGCAAGGCAAGCACCCTACCCACTGTACTATCTATCTGATCCAATAATTTTGGAGGTTTCTTAGCGAATCCAAGAGAAATTTGACTGTTTATTTTTCCCTTTAAAATTTTCTCAGAAAATTAGAACCTTTGGCCTATTAAGTGATAATAGTATAGTGAGAAAAAAAGTGTTCCTAGGGGCTGGAATGATAGCACAGTGGTAGGGCATTTGCCTTGCATGCAGCTGACCCAGGACGGACCTCAGTTTGATCCCCGGCTTCCGCAAGCCAAGAACGATTTCTGAGGAGTAACCCGAGTGTCAGAGGGTGTGGTTCAAAAAAAGTGAAAAAAGGTGAAAAAAAAGGAAAAAAGTGATCCTAGAATACCCCACCCTTTCCTTCACAATCATAGTCTAAAACAATGTGTGTCCCCAAACCCTCTTCAGTCCTTATAAATATAAATATATATGTATACACACATATGCATAAGCCGGCTGCAAGAGCCCAACACCTTCTGGCTAGGTGGACCTGCTAGTGTGTGGAGAGATGCGACACCTGCTGGGAGGCGGCCGCACACATTGCACAGGTAGGGCTTGTAGCCCGTGTGGACCCACCAGTGTTGTAGCAGCTGGGAGCCCATCCGGAACTTCCTCCTGCAGACGGGGCACGTGTAGGGCTTCTCCCTGCTGTGGATTCATTGGTGTCACAGCAGTGTAGATGCCTGAAGGCCTTCCCACAGTTTGCATACACCTACAGCTTCTGGCCAGTGTGGAATGAGTGATGCTGCAGCATCTACACTCACACACTCACCTGGGCACAGGCTGCATGCCACCACTGTCCCCATCAGCCACGGTGCTTCCCCTTGCTCCAGGAAGGCCAGCACATATGATTTGGAAGCAGCGAACCCTAGGAGGGAGAACACAGCACCCAGCTATAGGGTTGCAGGCCCCGGAGCCAGTAGGGCTGGCAGTAGCGAAGATCATCCCCACCAGAACTCTCCCAGGGACACTAGATGGCCTTCATTTACAGCATGATGTCTCAGTACAATAGCTATTGCGCCAGCCCCAGCTGCTGCCTCTCATCTCGGGAGAAACCCATGGCCACATCAGCCAGCAGCTCGGAACCCTGCAAGAAAGGCAGTCACAGGGGGCCAGAGAGATAGCATGGAAATAAAGCATTTGCCTTGCATGCAGAAGGTTAGTGGTTCAAATCCCGGCATCCCATATGGCCCCCCAGGCCTGCCAGGAGTGATTTCTGAGCGTAGAGCTAGGGTAGAGCTAGGAGTAACCCCTGAGTGCTGCTGGGTGTGACCCAAAAACGAAAGAAGGAAGGAAGGAAGGAAGGAAGGAAGGAAGGAGGGAGGGAGGGAGGGAGGGAGGGAGGGAGGGAGGGAGGGAGGGAGGAAGGAAAGAAAGAAAGAAAGAAAGAAAGAAAGAAAGAAAGAAAGAAAGAAAGAAAGAAAGAAAGAAAGAAAGAAAGAAAGAAAGAAAGAAAGAAAGAAAGAAAGAAAGGGAGGGAGGGAAGGGAGGGAAGGAAGGGAAGGAGGGAGGGAGGGAGAGAGAAGGAAGGAAAGGAGGAAGGAAGGAAGACAGAAAGAACGAAAGAAAGAAAGAAAGAAAGAAAGAAAGAAAGAAAGAAAGAAAGAAAGAAAGAAAGAAAGAAAGAAAGAAAGAAAGAAGGAAGGAAGGAAGGAAGGAAGGAAGGAAGGAAGGAAGGAAGGAAGGAAGGAAGGAAGGAAGGAAGGAAGGAAGGAAGGAAGGAGGAAAGAAAGAAAGAAAGAAAGATAAAGAGAGAAAGAAAGAAAGAAAGGAAAGAGAGAGAAAGAGAGAGAGAAAAAGAGAGAGAAAGAAAGAAAGAAAGAAAGAGGGAGGGAAGGAAGGAGAGAGGGAGAAAGAAAGGAGAAAGAAGGGAAGGAAGAAAAGGAGGAGAGAAGGAAGGAAGAAAGAAAGAAAGAAAGAAAGAAAGAAAGAAAGAAAGAAAGAAAGAAAGAAAGAAAGAAAGAAAGAAAGAAAGAAAGGAAAGAAAGAAAGAAGAAAGAAAGAGGGAGGGAGGGAGGGAGGGAGAGAAGGAAGAAAGAAAGAGGGAGGGAGGGAGGGAGGGAGGGAGAGAGAAGGAAGAAAGAAAGACAGAAAGAAAGGAAGAAAGAAAGAAAGAAAGAAAGAAAGAAAGAAAGAAAGAAAGAAAGAAAGAAAGAAAGAAAGAAAGAAAGAAAGAAAGAAAGAAAGAAAGAAAGAAAGAAAGAAAGAAAGAAAGAAAGAAAGAAAAAGAGAGGCAGTCACAATAGAAACATTTGTGAAGATAGAGCTTGGGAGAAAAAAGGAGTGTGCTGGTGACAAGGAGAGACTTCAGTGCTTGGGGTGATGGAAGGTTTGACGGGTGGTGATGAGAAAATGAGCAGGTGCAAAATGCCCTTGAACACCCTATGGAGAGGAAAATCCTACTATTGTGGTTTTCCCGATGGACATGGAAGAAAGCCCGTTTCTCCCATCCTCAGATCTAGAAGGAAATGGAAACATGAGACCCTGTGAATGCTTGGGGCCCCCACAGAGCTTGGGACACCCAGGGAACTGCCTGTACATAGAAAACAAGATTATTCGTTTTTGTCAAGATACAGACTGAGCACATATCGCAGGTATTTTCCTGAAGTGAAAAATTCTGCCTTTGGTTTTCTGCTGTACAGTTTTCTGTCTGCCCCTCCTTTCCCTTCATATGTAGAGAGTGAGGTGGTTCCCCTTCAGCCTGCCAGGATGCCTTTCCCTTCCAGGATGCTTCACCCCTGGCTGACCAGCACCCAGCACCTGGACCTGCACTCCTCTAGCTCCTGAGTCGGAGAAGCGAACAGGGAGTGACCAGATTCTGAGCTCCTGTCCAGCCTCCAGGATGCCTACGCTGCAGCTAGACACTCAAATGCAGATCAGACAGACCAACAATAGCTTCCCAGTGTTTGCAAAGAGCCCCTTGTAAGCACCTGCCTCATTTCATTGAAACTTAGCTCCCCTTGTCTTATTTAAGGCAACAATTTCTGCTCTATGGATCACATCCCAGGAAATGTGGAAACAGAGACAGAAAAGTCTGCAGGGTCTGGGGATGGGAACCAGTGTCCTTTTCCTCCTAATATGGGGGTCTCCAGCCACCCAAGTTCAGCCCGAATACAGAATGAGCTTCAGGATAAGGGACACAAATAGTCACATGGTTCCAATACTCATATAGGCCATGACTTTGAGGATTTCAGGAGCGATGAATGTAGTACTGAGTCCTCTCTGAGGGCAAAGTTGGGGGAGCGAAGTACAAGCATGAGAGAGGGAGCTGCAATCAAAGTCCTGGGGCCTTTCCTGATACCACAAAAAGCCCCTTTCTCCTTCTTGATCAGAGAATTCCACCCCACACAAATCTAGGCTCAGGCCCATTCAAAAGGTTTCTGGGCACTTACTGGGCAGCCTGTCCAATAAGCCAAGCCAGAGTGAAGCACTCCTGGAGCCTCACACTAGGGTTCTCCCTCGTCCACAGTGTCCCGTTTCATGCATACATCCCAGATCTAAAAAAGTGTCCACTACTTGAAGCCTGTTGGGCACCCCTTTGTGGACCCTGCCCTGAATCAACAAAATGTTCATAGTTGGGGGAAAGATCAGAGCAGACCCTAAGCTCCATCATTAGCACAAACAAGTGTCCTGGTGCAGGCAGAGATGTGCAAAGCTGTTGGCTCCAGAGTATCTACCAGAAAGAATGGAGTTAACTCATGAGGCCAGGTAGCTAGATGTCTTGGGGCAAAGCCAAGGCCCAACATCAATGAACATGTGAGACAATGTTAACAGATAACAAAGGGCATTTACACGAAGGTCCTCTGTACAACATAATGGCACAAAAGAAGTCAAACAAAGGGGCTGGAGAGATAGCATGGAGGTAGGGCGTTTGCCTTTCCTGCAGGAGGTCATCGGTTCAAATCCCAGCGTCCCATATGGATCCCCCGTGCCTGACAGGAGCAATTTCTGAGCCTGGAGCTAGGAATAATCCCTGAGCACTGCCCATATGATCCCCCGTGCCTGACAGGAGCAATTTCTGAGCCTGGAGCTAGGAATAATCCCTGAGCACTGCCGGGTGTGTCCCAAAAACAAACAAACAAAAAAAAAAGTCAAAGCGGAGAGAGCAATGGTTAAGGCACTCGCATCACTGGAGCTTACCCAGGTCCAATCTCTGGTACCAGATAGGGTTCCCTGAAGCCCCCCAGGATTGATCCTTGAGCA
The DNA here is from genome assembly GCF_024139225.1 of Suncus etruscus. Taxonomy (NCBI): domain Eukaryota; kingdom Metazoa; phylum Chordata; class Mammalia; order Eulipotyphla; family Soricidae; genus Suncus; species Suncus etruscus. The sequence goes on from NC_064861.1 coordinate 97,607,801, forward strand.
GAGCCAGTCGTAAAGCCTGAGCACTTAAGGGTGTGGCCCTTAAAACAAACAAAACAAAAACAAACAAACAAAACAAACCCCACAAATACACAGGTGTTTAGTAATGTCATCTACTTATGACAGTGAGTCCAGAGCAATTCCAGTGGGTAGGGCACTTGCCTAATGCAAAGCTATAAGGTTCTGTCCCTGGTACCCTGTATGGTCTCCTGAGCCCTGCCAGGAGTTATCACGAGTCAGAAGTAAGCCCTGAGCATAGCTGGGTGTGGCAAAAATAAATAAAAATTTGGTGTGTGAATGTAATAATCATGAACTGTAGTCTTACAGTCCAGCAGCAACCAGCCCCTTTAAATAAGACCCAAATCATGATTGGCTGCTGTGTCTATAAAACCCTACCCAGAGTTGGCAGTTGGAAGAGACAGCTGGAGGAGCAGGAAGATAATTAGTTGTCAGTTGGGAGAGAGTTGAGAGAGCAAGGAGTTTGTTGGCAGTTGGAAGAGACAGTTGGAGAGTCCCAAACCCAGCTCTCTCTCCCTCTTTATCTCTCTCCAGACCTAGGGGGTTTGTTATAGGCCCCTGGGCTTCTCTAATAAAACTGAGATCATTTGTCTGAGTCTTGCCTGGCTCAGGGGTTACTCCTGGCTGTCTGCTCAGAAATAGCTCCTGGCAGGCACGGGGGACCCTATGAGACGCCGGGATTCGAACCAACCACCTCAGCTCCTGGGTCGTCTGCTTGCAAGGCAAACGCCGCCGTGCTATCTCTTCGGCTCCTCCGGGATTCGAACCAACCACCTCAGCTCCTGGGTCGTCTGCTTGCAAGGCAAACGCCGCCGTGCTATCTCTTCGGCTCCTCGAAAGGATGTCTTAAGAAGCTGCCAAGGTCGAATCTGTTTGTTATGGGGGGGAGGGGGGGAAGGCGCCAGATCTTTAGGGACCTTGCAACTCTGAGAATTTCATCACAGAGAAGTGAGTGTAGATGGAGACACAATTTAAAAGGTGGGGCCGGAGCGACAGCACAGCGGGAGGGCGTTTTCCTTGCAGGCGGCAAGCCCAGGCTCGAGCCTCAGCACCCGCAGGTCCCTGAACTCTGCCAGGAGTCGCCCCAGACTACCGCCCGCTGTGGCCCAAATAAACCAACCAACAAGGACGCACTCGGGGGAGGGTTTCCAGGGGCTGAGACGCCCCACCCGCCCGAGAACCCTGGACTCGGAGGGAAGGCGTGGGCCGCTGGGAAATGTCGGGCACCTCGGAAGCTCGGGAGCCTTCACGGCCGCCTGCTCGGCCCCTGCGCACCTCCAGCCCAGAGCAATCCTTCCTTGGCGCCGAGGGACAGCCGCCGCGAGCCTGAGAACGCGCATGCGCACAGAGCGCGTCGCGATTGGCCCGGCGCCGCGGTCGCTTCGGGGAAAGGTAGTTTTCTCGAGACCAGAGTCAGGCGCTCTCCTGGGGCCTGAGAACGCGCAGGCGCACAGCGCGCGTCGCGATTGGCCTGGCACCGCGATCGCTTCTGGGAAATGTAGTCTTCTCGAGACCGGCGCGGGACGTGAGCCAGCCTCGTGCCCGGATCTCGCGATGTTTCTGGGCGGGGCCGGCCGGCTGCTGGGGAGCTGCAGGACACGGTGCCCGGGGGCCGGTGAGTGCGCGCGGGTCGCCCTGAGCGTTCGCGTGATGTTCGGGGCTGACCCCGCAAGCGGACTGGGGGTGCCCACACGCATCTCCCGGAGCAGGCGCGTGGGCGCCGCGCCTGTCGCGCACTCGGCTGCCCGGGAGGAGGATGTGCGCCCAGCCGCGCGGGCCCTGTCCGTGGTGCTGCCCGGCCCGCTTTGCGCTGCCGCGACTCTGGTCCTGCTCACGGGGTGCCCAAGCGTGGGGAGGATCCAGACACGGGCAGGGGCGGAGCAGCGCAACGGGAAGGGCCTTTGCCTTGCACGCGCCCGACCCGGGTGCGATTCCTGGCATCCCATATGGCCACCAGCAGTTAGTTCTGAGCTCAGAGCCAGAGTAAGCTGGAGAAAGCAAGCCAACAAACCAACCAAAACGTCTGTCTATGGGTTTGATCCAATGAAAAGAACAATAAAATCTCCCCCTTCGAAGCTTTCGCCAGGTCAAGGGCCGGAGAGAGTGTGCAGCAAGAGAGTGGGTAGGGCCGTTTTGTGGCCTAAAAATACAGCAAAAGAGAAACGGGCAAGTTGAGAGTAAGAAAGAAAATGTCAGAGCAGCCAGTGGTGCTGTGAAGAAGTCAACGCTGGAGGGGTAGCTGAAAATCTCTCGCGATCGTAACTCCGGGGCACTGGCTGGTCAGTATCAGAGCCATAGAAACAATTAGAAAGTGAACGGGTTTTATAAGGGTGGCAAGTCACGTTAGAAACTGGATTCTTGGGCCCAGAGAGATAGCACAGCGGTGTTTGCCTTGCAAGCAGACGACCCAGGAACTGAGGTGGTTGGTTCGAATCCCGGCGTCTCATAGGGTTCCCGGTGCCTGCCAGGAGCTATTTCTGAGCAGACAGCCAGGAGTAACCCCTGAGCACCACCGGGTGTGGCCCAAAAACCAAAAAAAAAAAAAAGAAAAAAAAAAGAAAAGAAAAGAAAAAAGAAAAGAAAAGAAAAAAGAAACTGGATTCTTAGGAGCCAGAGTGATAATACAGCCGGTAGGAACTCTTGCCTTGCACGCAACTAGCCCAGGTTCAAATGATGGTCTCCTGAGCCTGACAGGAAAATAAGACTTGAATATTGCAAGGTGTGACCCAAATACAAACAGAAAAAGTAATAAATCACTTTTCAGGATAAAGGAATAGTTGGGAAAAAGAGAAAATTGAATTTGTATTTAACATCATGCATAATTAGCACCAGACAGATGTTAATGCACTTTGCACTTCACATACACTATGGTGCAGACATTTATCCTCTCCCTGGGTTTGTACCCAGAACGAATGAAAACTAATGGCTGCATCACCGTGGCATGGGTAAACTGGGCTTTCCTTTTTTTTTGGTTTTGGGTCACACCCGGCAGCGCTCAGGGGTTAATCCTGGCTCTACGCTCAGAAATCGCACCTGGCAGGCTTGGGGGACCATATGGAATGCCGGGATTTGAACCACTGTTCTTCTGAATGCAAGGCAAAACCCTACCTCCATGCTATCTCTCCAGCGCCGTAAACTGGGCTTTCTGATAAACGAGATGGTAGGGCCTATGGGTGGGGAAAGGCTGTTTCCCCTTCTGTGTGAAACCAGGGAGACATGTGCTTGGTGGGGTCATCTAGAGATATTCGGAGGTGGAGAATAAGGGGCTGAGAAAATAACCACCACAGAAAGCACTGGGCCACGGGCCTCCAAGAACTAACCAGAGGACAGATCAGTGCTAGGACTTAAGGGAGGACAGATTAGCACCAGGACTGATCAGAGGAAAGATTAGCACCAAGACTGACCAGAGAACAGATCAGCCCAGGACTTCTGGCCAGTCCAAGGCTGAATCATAAGGCAAATGTATGACCTAGCCGAGAACAAACCTGAACTGGACCCTAAAGCCATACGGGGTCAAAGGCAAAGCACCACAGATCCCCAAGGAAGGGCCAGAATAGGCCCAGACCCCACAGTTCTTACTAGGCCCCTGTGGCTATGAAGTGCGGAGCTCCAAACCCCATCTGGTACAGGTCTTATTTTCAACCTGGTCCCTTGTAAAGCACTTTTATTAACAGAAAGAATGGCCTCTTGATTTTCCCAAAAACTGATGGAGATCAGTGTCGGTTTCACTGACATCTGTGATGTGGGGCCCTCACTCCTATGTGAGCAGGCATGCTCATCCCCAAACCCAGGGGTTCTAAGAGCATTGTGGGCTAGTGGGAAATAATGCTTATGGTGCAGTTTCTCATAGCAGGAACAGAAGCAGAAGACACCTGGCTCCAACACCTGTTGCCCTCCGCCCAGAGTCCCTCAGAAGCCAACCCTTGGAAAGATATTTTTCAGTGGCACCTTCGCTTTGGAGCCTCATCTTTCCAGATGGGAATGGGACCCTATTTTTGCAATACTGTCATCTTAAAAGACTGAAATGTCAGGCCCAGATTCTAGTCAGACTTTTAGTTGTTACACTGTAAAGTTATGGGTAATTCCCAAGTCTTGATGCCAAAAGAAATCCAAAAGTGAGAAGTGATTCTTACTCGATAGTGACATTCAGAAAAACAAATATGCTGTTATTATTTATGTGATAAAAATGACTTTGACACAGAAAGTTGATATTTGCCTTTTTCTTTTTTTTTTTTTGGTTTTGGTTTTTGGGCTACACCTAGCGGCACTCTGGTTACTCCTGGCTCTGTGCTCTGAAATCATTCCTGGCAGGCTTGGGAGACCATATGGGATACCGGGGATCAAACCTGGGCTGTCCTAGGTTAACTAGCCCCTTGCATTCTTTTTTTATTTGGGTGGGTGGGGGGTTTGGGTTACACCCGGCAGTGCTCAGGGGTTACTCCTGGCTCTATGCTCAGAAATCGCTCCTGGCAGGCACGGGGGGGCCATATGGGATGCCGGGATTCGAACCACCGTCCTTCTGCATGAAAGGCAAATGCCCTACCTCCATGCTATCTCTCCGATCCCCTATATTTGCATTCTTGAAATATAAAACACATGGAGAAAAGAATCATAAGAGCTGGAGCGAGCAATAGTACAGTGGGAGAGGGCATTTGCCTCGCACATGGCTGACCTGGGTTCTGTCCCAGCATATCACCTGAGATCGCTGAGCACTGCTGGTGTCACCCCAAAACAATTCATTGATGCCCCTGGTCTACTTCTGATGTGGGGAAAACGGGTGGCAAGGAAAAGTTTGGCTTCTTGACTGGTTGTGCTGGGAGCTGCAGGGTGGCCTGGCATCTGTTTCTTTCTTCCGCTATAGCTCTTTCTCGGACCTTGCCCTTTTCCAGACACGAGCCCCAAGGAGGAAGGAAGAGGAGAGTTCTCTTAGATTCTTAAAGCCATGTCCGAGGTAAGGGAGCAGCTTTTTTAGCCCAGGAAGTGCCTGGTTGTTCAGGATTTGTATAAACATGTTTGCCTTCTGAAAGTTCCACAGCTAACAGAAATCCATTTAGTGACCTGATCCTTGCATCAAAGGTGCAGGCCCTAAAACCGGTATGCTTCTCTTGCACTCGGTCAGGACTTCCTTCTCAGGAAGACTCAGGCCTCCAGTGGATTCAGGGTTCAGTTTGAAACTTGCAAGAAACAAAGAGACTCTCCTTTGTCCAGGGACTAAACGAAGTGTGGAACGTATATTCTTGTATGAAAAACTGATATATCAACAAACTGACCAGAAGTGATTCTTGAGCACAGAGCCAGGAGTAAGCTCTGAGCACCGAAGGTTTGGCCCAAATCCCCCCTCCTCTTCCCCCAAGAAAAAAGAAACCTTCATACCATTTTAGTGAAAACATTAAAATTCATTTAACAGTGATAGGGTGTTTGCCTTACATGTGGCCAAACTGGAAGGGACCCAGTTTGGTTCCGGCATCCCATATGGTCCCCCAGCCTGCCAGGAGTACCGCTGAGCGCCACTGGGTGTGGCCCAGAAACCAATCACTCAATAAAAATAAAGTTAAAAAAAAGATTCATTTAACAAAAAATAAGCAAAAAGTAAATAAAATATGGCATGTTTGTTTTTTGGGGGACCCATGCTTGGCAATGCTCCTAGGTGGTACTTAGGGAGCCATATGGGGTTCTGGGGATCAAACCCAGGGTAAGTATGTGCAAGGCAGTGTTTTACCTGCTGTAATATCTGACTGGCTCCTCAAAGACTACTTAAGTGGGCTGCTACCACGTGGCACTGCACAGCATCACCTGAACAGCTATTCAAATGCTCCACAGCATCTCCTAGAAACAGTGAAAATTTAGTGAGTACATATTTGTCTGAATGTCCATAGGGCTGTATGGACAGGCAAGGAACTTGCTTTGCACATGGCTGACTGGTTTCAATCCTCAGCATTCCGTATGTTCCCCTGAAGCAGGAGTGATCCCTGAGCACCACTGGATGTGCCATGCCCCCCCTAAAAAAAACAAATATTTTGTTATACAGATGTCTATTGTTACTAATGCATATTCATGTACTTATAAAATCACTTTTGTTTGATAACACTACTCTGTATAAGTATACCACATCTGAGTTAGAGAAACAGTACAGCGGGTAAGGTGCATGCCTTGTACACAGCTGATCTGTGTTCAGTCCCTGACCCCCAGCATCCTGTATGGTCCACCGAGTGACTCCTGAGCACAGAGCCAGAAGTAATACCTGAGAACTGCTCAGTGTGGCCCCAAAACAAGACCAAATTTGCTATTATTGGTACCCAGAGAGTAGAGCGCGGGTAGGGTCTAGTCTTGCACATGGCCAACTTGGGTTGGATCCCAGCAGCCCGTATCATCCTCCAAGTCCTCCAGGCATGAGTCCTGAGTGGAGAGTCAGGAGTTAGCCAAGGCTACCACTGGTGCACACTCGAAAAAGAACGTGTTGCTCTCCTTTCAGGATTTGGTGACGTTCAGGGAAGTGGCAGTCAATTTCTCCAGGCAGGAGTGGGAGTGGCTGAGCCCGGCACAGAAGCAGCTGTACAGGAAGGTGATGCTGGCGAACTACAGGAGCCTGGTGTCGCTTGGTAAGGACGTCGCCTCAGCTCGGACGCGCCTCTAGGGCTGGTGCCCAGGTAATGTCTGGAAACCCGAGTTCTTGGAATTCTAGCTTCTGCCCACAAGGGAAGCTGATGTTTCAAGCTGACAGCTTCATTGGCTTATTCTGCAGAATTCTTCACATTGTCAACTCCCTCCACACTACTCTGTCTTGCTGCTGATGCAGCACTTGATAATCGTTTTCTTTTTATGCCATACTCAGCACTTAGTGCTGGCTCTAAGCTCAGGAGTCACTCCTGGCAGGGTTAGGGAACCAAATGTGGTGCCCAGGATCAAACCCCTGTTAGCCATACGCAAGGCAAACCCCCTACCCACTGTACTGTCTCTCTAGCCTCTTCCTCCTATTTCTGGGCCTGGCTAACTCCCTTTCATTTCTTGTAAGCAGGCGTTTCCATTTCCAAACCAGATGTGATCTCATTATTGGAGCAAGGAAAAGAGCCTTGGATGCTGAAGATGGCGCAAACAAAAGGCCCACTGCCCAGTAAGTGAGAGAGAATTTAGGGAGGTAAAAGCAAATGCAAGAAAAAACTGTACTGGTTTTGAAATGTTCTTGCTCGTGATCGACCCCTTGAGGTAGTTTAAGGCTTGTGCCTGGGAAGAAATTCTTAAGTGTCATTACTGTGGGCTCCCTAACTTATTCTCATGTTATATATTTTTCCACTTGTCATCATCTTCTCTGTGATAACCTTTTCCTGTTCCATGGGTCCAAATGTCAAAATGCTTCCTTATTCTTTTTAGTTTTGCACAAGTTGTTCTATCATATTTAAAAGAATCCAAATACAATGCCTTTTTAAAAATTTATTTAATCTTATACCAAGATTCATAGTTTCTACTTTGAGAAAAGCATTCTGCTGAATTCTTGAGATTATTCAGAGGTTTATAAACAATCAACCCCCCAAAATTTCCAGTTGTCGGTTCAAGTATGTGTAAGTGGGACATGTTAGTATTTAGTATAAACAAGATAGAAACAGTATGTTGGGTTGGGGAAAGATTGATTTATATTGGATTTGGGACATGACTCATGTTTTAATGAAAGAAGGAAATTTTAGGAAAATAAATGCTCCATATACTATTGTACATATAATAATTAAGAGTGGAAAATAAGAAAGAAATGTGCACTACAGTTGGAGAAAGAGACTCAGGGAGAAAAATAAATTTAGAGATTGTATTATGAATGAGGGAGATCACTAATCTTAAAAAGAATAAGAGAGGGGCCGGCGAGTTAGCATGGAGTTAAAGCATTTGCATTCCATGCAGAAGGATGGTGGTTCAAATCCTGGCATCCCATATGGTACCCCGTGCCTGCCAGGGGCAATTTCTGAGCGCAGAGCCAAGAGTAACCCCTGAGCACTGCCAGATGTGACCAAAAAAAAAAAAAAAAAAAACAAAACAAAACAAAAAAAGAGTAAGAGGGGGCTGGAGCAATAGCAAAGCGGAGAGGGTGTTTGCCTTTCATGCAGCCCACCCAGTTTGATCCTGACATCTAGCATTGCTTGGAATGACCCCTGAGTGCAGTGCCAGGAGAAACCCTCGAGCGCCATTGGGTGTGGCTCAAAAACAAATAGTGTGGGAGGAAATCCTGCCTGATGGGGAATTGGATTGATGGAAACTTTCTCAATCTCTTCTCTAGTTTCTGTCTTGAGTTAAATTGCCATTTTTTTTTAAATATAGTTATCCTTTTTTAGGTATCAGATTTATTTCCAAGGAAACTCATTTATTTTATTCCTTTCTTTCTGTTTTGGGTCATATCCAGTGTTGCCCAAGAGCTTCTCCTAAGCAGTGCTCTAAGAGGATTCTGTCGTGTTGAGTTGAAACTAGCCTTTCACACCCAGAGTGTACTCTCCAGTGCTCTGAAGATCTCCCTGCCTGTTTTCATTTATTAAGGCTGTTTACATTTATAAAATGTTAGTTTGCATTTTTGATTTCTTACTTTATATAGCTATATTTTTGTTGTGTCTTGGGACCACATCTGGCAATGCTCAGGGCTTCTTCTTGGCTCTGCACTCAGGGATTATACTCTTCCCGGACTCGGGAGCATATTGGGTGCCACAAATCACACCCAAGTGGACTGTGTCCAAGGCAAGTGCCCTACCAAGTGCATACTCTCCAGCCCCAACATGCCTGTATTTTTTAAGTTGGGGAGGCCCTATCTACAGAACTTTTAGGAATATCTTTTTGCATTATGTTTTCATTATTGTGATACAACAACTAATACCCATAATGTGGTCTCAAAACTAATAGCATAATAGCCAGAAAAACAGCTCATTGAGATGAGCACATACTTTGTACTATCATTCCAGCCGAAATTCTTAACTGTCTTACACATTTCACTTACTGATTTTTGTTTTAGAAGTTCTTCTCCTTTTTTTTTTTTTTTTTTTTTTTTTTTTTGGTTTTTGGGCCACACCCGGGTATGCTCAGGGGTTACTCCTGGCTATCTGCTCAGAAATAGCTCCTGGCAGGCACGGGAGATCATATGGGATGCCAGGATTCAAACCAACCACCTTAGGTCCTGGATTGGCTGCTTGCAAGGCAAACGCCGCTGTGCTATCTCTTCTGCCCCTAGTTCTTCTTTTCTAATGAATAAATGCAAAAACTGAGTTGTTTCTATGTTATCTTTTAGATTGGGAATATTCATTTACAAACAGTGAATCTTCATCAAGGCAAGTCATGTATGAAGAATTACCCAAAGTATTGTCAATGGGAAGAAGCCATCTTGGTTACATCCTTGACTGGCCCAGTTTGACAGATTATAAAAATAAGAAGAGGTGTCAGAACCATGTGGGAAGTCAGGAGGTATGTTCGAGTGAACTGATCATTACTCATAAAGAAATCTTAGCTGAAGATCAAAATAACAAATATGCTAAATCTTGGCAAACTTTGCATCAGGATGCAATGCTGGATATAAAAAAGAGTTTTCCCATCAAAGCAAGAATTTATAAGTGTGAAACACAAAAGAGAAGTTATCAGAAAAAAATCTGTTAAAATGAAGCACACAAAGGTTTATGTAGAAAAGAAACTTTTGAAATGTAGTGAATGTGAGAAAGTCTTCCATCAGAGTTCATCTCTGACTCTTCATCAGCGAATTCATACCGGAGAGAAACCCTACATGTGTACCGAATGTGGCAAAACTTTCAGTCAGAGTGCGAACCTCGCACAACACAAACGAATACACACTGGGGAGAAACCTTATGTATGTAAGGAATGTAGGAAAACCTTCAGCCAGAATGCACACCTCACTCAGCACCAGAGAGTTCACACTGGCAAAAAAACCGTATCAGTGTAAAGAATGTAAAAAAGCCTTCAGCCAGATTGCACACCTGACTCAGCACCAGAGAGTGCATACTGGAGAGAGACCTTTTGAATGTGCTGACTGTGGGAAGGCCTTTAGAAATGGCTCGTTTCTTGCTCAGCATCAGAGAATTCATACAGGAGAGAAGCCTTATGTATGCAGTGTGTGTGGCAAAGCCTTTAGCCACCATGGATACTTAATTGTGCATCAAAGAATTCACACTGGAGAAAGGCCTTACCAGTGTAAGGAATGTAGGAAAGCCTTCAGCCAGTACGCACACCTAGCTCAACACCAGAGAGTTCACACCGGAGAGAAACCTTTCGAATGTAAAGTCTGCAGAAAAGCCTTCAGCCAGGTCTCGTACCTTGATCAACATCAGAGGGTCCATACGGGGGAGAAACCATATGAATGTATTGAATGTGGGAAAGCCTTTAGTAATAGTTCATCACTGGCACAACATCAAAGAAGTCATACTGGAGAAAAGCCCTACACGTGTAAGGAATGTAGAAAAACATTCAGCCAGAATGCAGGCTTGGCACAGCACCAGAGAATTCACACTGGGGAAAAGCCTTATGAATGTAATATTTGTGGCAAAGCCTTTAGCTACAGTGGGTCTCTTACTCTACATCAAAGAATTCATAGGGGAGAGAGACCTTTCGAGTGTAAGGATTGCAGGAAATCTTTCAGGCAGTGTGCACACCTTGCTCATCATGAAAGAATCCATACAGTGGAATCATTCTTGACTCTGTCCTTTCCCTCACACCCCATGTCCAATCAGTTGCCAAGACCTATAGGTTTTATCTCCTGAATAATTCCTGGAATCCAATTACTTTTTTTCCCTTTACATCTCTTCATTTTTGTCCAATATGCAATAATTTATTTGAGCTGGACTATGGAAATAACTTTCTAATTGGTCTTTCTATATTTAACAATTTCTCTGTACTTTTTTCCAAATTGCAGCTGAACATGCATTTACATGTTTGTCATAAGCAGGGGAGAATGCTCAGGTGATAATGTATGAGGCCCCAAGTTTGATCACCAGTGAGGAATGTCATCCAGTGTTGCTGAGTGTGGTCCTGATGTGCCCTAGCACCAACAGGTGGGATCCTTGTGTATTAAAAAATTGATCAAGTCTCTTCTCTCTCATCAAAGCCAGTTAGTGACATATTAGAGTTTATAGGTTAGAGCACATTCCAAAAATAGCCCTAAAACATCCCTTTCCCAGTACTACTTTCCATCTACCTTCCAAACTCCTATATGATGTCACTATCATTTGTTTAAAATCTTAGCCAGAATTTAAAATTCACCACAGCATCAAATAGGTTTGATTCCAGTCCTTTTCCATTTTTCTAGCCCTCTGATTTTTTTTTTTTTTTTTTTTGGTTTTTGGGTCACACCCGGCAGTGCTCAGGGGTTTTTCCTGGCTCCATGCTCAGAAATCGCTCCTGGCAGGCACGGGGGACCATATGGGATGCCGGGATTTGAACTGATGACCTTCTGCATGAAAGGTAAACTCCTTACCTTCATGCTATCTCTCCGGCCCCTAGCCCTCTGATTTTAGGGAAACATTTTGCCGTTTGTTATGGCCAGTTTTATATATGTGCTGGGAGTAATAATGGTACTACCTCAAGTTGAAAGGACTAAATTAGGTAGTGCAGCAGAGTGCCTATGATAATCACTCATTAATATAAAATAAAGATACTGTATGAAGGGAGAGCTGAGCACCTGAGAAAAGTAGCAACAGATCAAATACTCAAGATATTATAAAGATTTTGAAATAAAAACAAGAATCATTTCAGGAAAGGGGAATAGGGGGACTTAGAGCCCTTATGGTGCTCAGGAGCTACTCCAGACCTTGACTCTGCCCAAGGGACACTCACTCCTGATAGTACTTTGGGTTTATATGCAGTAACAGGCACAAGCAAGCACTTCACCCCTGTACACTCCTGCCCTGCACTGAGTTTTAAGTTAATATCAATACTTAGAGGTAAGCAATCCCCCCCACCAAATTGTCACAATTCCAACCACTCCCTTGTCCCATTTGACTTGTTTCACACTTTAAACCACTTCCTGATTTCTGAAGACTTTGAGAATCTGGTCAGTGTAGTAATCAATTTGCATATAAGTGTGGTACAAAAAAATTATAAAAATAGCGCAGTGGTAGGGCGTTTGCCTTGCATGCGGCTGACCCAGGACAGACCTGGGTTTAATCCCTGCCATCCCATATGGTCCCCTGAGCCAGGAGCGATTTCTGAGTGCATGGCCAGCAGTAACGCCTGAGCATTATTGAGTGTGGCCCAAAAAACAAAAACAGAATAAAGGTTTTATGGATGAAAAGAAAACTTGAAGGCGGAGCGATGGCACAGGGCATAAGGCATCTGCCTTGTGCACGCTAGCCTAGGACGGACCAAAGTTTGATCCCCCAGTGTCCCATATGGTCCCCCAAGCCAGGGGCGATTTCTGAGCATATAGCCAGGAGTAACCCCTGAGCGTCACCAGGTATGGCCCAATAAAACAAAAAAGAAAAGAAAACTTGAATAGACACTTTATTCTGTAAGGAAAGATTTGGTTATACAGATGTTAGTAAGCCCAAATTACAGATTCCTTGTACCTGGCAAGATCCTAAGAACTTTTTTTACCCAATTCTAAGAACTTTCGAAGCTTGAAACACTAAACATGCATGTGCAAATATATTCCCAATGAATATATAAGGGTCACAGAGTAAGGATATATGACTCAGCACCCTCAAAGTCTACATTTGAAGGGATAGTTCAGAAGGGAGGGCACTTGCCTTGCACATGACTGATCCAAGTCCAATCCCTGGAATCCTATATGGTCCTGAGCCTGCTAGGAGTAACCTAGGAGCACCACTGAGTATGGCCTCCAAACAAAACAAGTTTCTGTATGTGACTGTATAGGGATATTACTAAGACATCAACAACAGGGGCTTGAATAAGTAGGGTATAGTCTTGCATGTGGCCAACTAGGGTTTGATCCCTGGCACCCCGTATGTTCCCCTGAACACCACTAGAAGTGATCCCTGCGATAAGGTTCTGAGCACTTGTGGGTGTGGGCAAAAAACAGTACAAGTGGGGCCGGGAAGGTGGCGCTGGAGATAAGGTGTCTGCCTTGTAAGCGCTACCAAGGAACGGACCGCGGTTCGATCCCCCGGCATCCCATATGGTCCCCCCAAGCCAGGGGCGATTTCTGAGCACATAGCCAGGAGTAACCCCTGAGCGTCAAACGGGTGTGGCCCAAAAACCAAAAAAAAAACAAAAAAAAAAAAACAGTACAAGTGCCAGTTTTTAAAATATTACAGCTAGAGGGATGGAGTAATAGCACAGTGGTAGGGCATTTACCTTGCATGCAGCCAATCCAGGATGGACGGTGGTTCGAAACTTGGCATCCCATATGGTTCCCGAGCCTGCCAGGAGCAATTTCTGAATGTAGAACCAGGAGTAACTTCTGAGCGCCCCTCCAAAAAAAAGCTAGGGAGGCTGAAGTGATAGTACAGTAGGTAGGGCATTTGCCTGTACACAGCTGACCAAGGTTCCATCTCTGGTGGCCTATAGTTCTCTAAGCTCACCAGGAATAACCTCTGAATAGCCCCAAAACAAAACAAAACAAAACAAAAAAACTATTGAATCTAGAGAAAATTGGGGCCAGAAAGATAGCATGAAGGCAGGCCATTTGCCTTCCATGCAGAAGGATGGTAGTTCAAATCCCGGCATCCCATATGGTCCCCCAAGCCTGCCAGGAATGATTTCTGAGCATAGAGCCAGGAGTACTGTGTGACCCCCAAAAAATCTAGAGAAAATTGTTTCAACAGTCTATCAAATTCATATCCTTAACAAAACAGTCTGGTAAATCACTTACAAAATGGATCCTCTATTTCCCTATGCCCAAAGATGATGAGGCAACAGGTGACTGATGAACACATGATAGGCACTATGTCTCAGGATCAGAAGAAGTACAAGTCAAACTAATTGTTTTCAATATCAGGTTGGAAAAGACTGAAAACAGAAAAGGAGACTTTTCTGAAGTGATGTGAGGCAATGTACCTTTCTGAGAAATATCAACATCAGTTTTCACTGATTGGAGGCTTGAAAAATTGCACAATGAGTAGGGTACTTGTCTTGCATGTGGCCAACCCAGGTTCAACCCCCAATACCCTAAACTCACTAGAGTGATCCTTGAGCACTGCCAGGTGTAGAAAAAAAAAATATATATATAACAGTACCTACAAATTAATAAGTAAAGGAATACTAAACGAATATAAACATGAAACATGAAAGACTGCACAAATTACTAAATGCATGTGGTCAAAGTCCCTACTTTACCTAGGACTAGAGATTTAAATCATGTAATATAAAAAATTGACATTTATGTGAATTATTTCATCACTGTCATTTTGGAAGCAAAGAAGTTTAAAATTTTTCACTTACAGGCGTCTTTGGAGGTCAACAATTAGCACACTAGAAACTACATTTAATTAATTGAAACTACATTTCTATTAATATAGGGATGACTAGACATACTAGCAACAATTTAAAAAACAACCAATATAATTCAATTAAAACACATTAATTAGGGCCGGAGCTATAGCACAGCAGTAAGGTGTTTTTCTTGCACGTGGCCAACACAGGAAGGACCCAAGTTCGAATCCCAGCATCCCACATGGTCCCCCTAGTGCCACTGGGTGTGACCCAAAAACAAAAACGAAAGACACTGATTAGGGACCTGAACGGTGGCACAAGTGATAGGGCATTTGCCTTGCACATAGCTAACCAGGGATGAACCACGGTTCGATCCCCCCGGCATCCCATACAGTCCCCCGAGTCATGAGTAATTTCTGAGCCCATAGCCAGGAGTAACCCCTGAGCATCACCAGCTGTGCCCCTCCCCCCTAAAAAAGACAAAATGTATAAGATTAAAGGAAATTCTGGACACATTCGACTGGTAAATTTCATCTGGGGAGAGTCATAGGATTGGATTATAATAATTTAAAATTGACTATAAGAGGGGGCCATAGTGGTAACACAGTGGGTAGGGCATGCATGGGTTCAACCCCCAGTATCCCATATGCTCTCCTAAGACTGCCAGGAGCAGTTTCAGTGCAGAGCCAGAAGTCCGAGCCATGCCAGGTATGACCCCCCTATATAAGTAACTATGAGAAAGATAAATTTAGAGAGAACAAGAGAATCATTACAGTGGGAGTTGAAAACCAAAATCTAAACCTTTTGGACTTAGAGTAATGCTCACTGATTCCAAGATCCTCTCATGCAGAGATTTAAGTAAGCTTTCCAATGAGAAAAATATCTGCACTGAAATAACACTCTGAGGACTATCTCCTGTAGAAAGACAGCTTAGGATCATGCATAAATTAAAATCTGATGATAAAATCAGGATATGAGATAACACTAAAATCCAGTGTGGAAAGTTTGAAAAAACTGGAAGTGTTAATCTGAAAATTGAATGGTGCATTTGGAAAGGGTGAGGGAATGTTTTCATCACACCCAGCATTAACATTTCCCTCATGAATTCCCCAAAACCAAAAGGTATGGCCCAAAGTGCGTGCACGCGCGCGCGCGCACACACACACACACACACACACACACACACACACACATCCTAGACTTTCAGAAACTTTGGAATAAAGGTGGGCTCAGATAACAACTTCCTTCTACTAAAATTAAAACAAAACATGACAGTATCATTAAAAGGGGAAAATACCATCGTACAGTACTCAATCAAAATATGCCTTCTTTTAATCAATATTTTATCCATGGGAAGAAAAGATGGTTAAAAAAAATTAAGGCATAGATCTATGCCAAGGGCAACACTCCAGGGCTCAAGAACCAATGCTTGGATTCAGGCTCTGGCACTACTTGGGCCTCTGAGCACCAACAGGTGTAAACCCAATTCTCAAAATTAAAAGGCCCACTGGGGCCACAGTGGGGAGGGCATTTGCCTTGCATGTGCCCAACTTGGGACAGACCTGGCTTTGATCCCTGGCATACCATATCGCTTCCCCGAGCCTGCCAGGAGCAATTTCTGAGCACAGAGCCACAAGTACCCCTGATCACAACCGTGCCCCTCCAAAAAGGGTTACAGAGATAGTACAGCACATACTGTACTATCTGTGTGGACCCTGCACACAGTTGACCTGAGTTTGATCTCAGCACTACATAGGTTCCCCCTGAGCACTGCCGGATGTAACCCAAAGCCAAAAGTAAACTAAAAAAAGAGAAACAGTATTGACTGCTCTTGCAAAATGCTTATTTATTTGATTCTACACTTCTGGTGAAGATACAATTATTAGGAAAATATTTTCATCGGTAACACTAAAAAGGGAGACAAAATACATGAAACTTCTGTGTTCAAGATAAGAGTATCCAACAATGGAGAAGCTCTGAGAAGTGGAAGCAAATGTGGTGATCTCTATGTTTGGCCCAGGTGACTACATGGAAGATTTGTTTGATTTTGTTTTGGGACCACACCCAGCAGTGCTCAGGGCTTACTTCTGTCTTAGCACTTAGGGATCCCATCTAGAAGGCTTGCAAAACCATGTGTGGTGCTAGCGATCAAACCCAGACCATCTGCATGTGAGACAAGCACCCTGCCTGCTGTATTATTGCTCCAGGCCTCGAAATGGCTAGACTTTAAAGAATAAAATGTCAGCACAAAATAAAGCCAATAGCGGCAGAATTTTTACTATTTTTACATGAGTTGGTAAAGAGTAGTAAGTTTTTTAAAAATGAAATGGCTGAAGAGCTATTACAGCTACTATCAAAGCTATAAATGATCTATGGATGACATCCTATCTGGTCCCCCTGATCCCTCTCAGGAATAATGAAGAGAGCTGGAAGTAAGCATGTAGCATCACTGGGGTGTCCCCAATATATATACACACACATATATGTGTATATATATTATATAATCAATAAAGATCACTGGGAAAATCTCAAATGTTTGGACCTTAAATGTGTAGCCCAAAATTTTGTAACACATGCATCAAAACAAAAATAAAAAGAAATAGAAGTTGATAGAATCAAATGAAACTTAAGACACAGCTATCAAAATGTGAGATATAAGTAGAAGTACTTAGAAAATATGGTAACATTAAATATATTCCAAAAGGTCTAGTCAAATTTTCACTATAAGAAATGAAAAAAATTGGGGCCGGCGAGGTGGCGCTAGAGGTAAGGTATCTGCCTTGTAAGCACTAGCCAAGGAAAGGACCACGGTTCGATCCCCGGCGTCCCATATGGTCCCCCAAGTCAGGGGCAATTTCTGAGCTCATAGCCAGGAGTAACCCCTGAGCATCTAACGAGTGTGGCCCGAAAAACCAAAAAAAAAAAAAAAAAAAAAAAAAAAGAAATGAAAAAAATTGAGTGGTGAAAATCAAAGTTAGTATAGGAATGCAAAAAAAGGTTAGAAACCAATGAAATAATAAACAGAAAGAATAGGTCAGTTGTAGTATTTGGAATCACACCTGACAGTACTCAGTACTCCTGGTGGTGCTCAGGGAATTCTATGTGGTATCAGAGACCGAACCAAGGTTGATCATATGCAAGTAAGCACCTTACCCCTTGTTCTATCTCTCTGGAACCTGAAAGACATGGTCATGAATGTTTCATATACAAGAGATAGATGCAGAATAGTCTTCGCTCATCTATGGGTTTTAAGAAAAATAAAAGACATTTTTGCAATAATTCTCAGAGACAAAAGAGAGGAGGGCTGGAAGGTTCAGCTCATGACATGAAGCTGAAGTGCTGAAGTGGTGAGTGCAGTTAGAGAAATAACTACACTGAGAACTATCATAACAACAATGTGAATAAATGAGGGAATTAGAAAGCCTGTCTTGAATACAGGTGGGGGTGGGTGCGGAGGTGGGAGATTTGGGACGTTGGTGATGGGAATGTTGCACTGGTGAAGGGAGGTGTTCTTTACATGACTGAAATCCAACTACAATCATATCTGTTCAAGGTATTTAAATAAATATATTAATAAAAACAAAAAATTATAATAGGGTATATTACATGTTATACCTATAATATATGTGATATATTCAATATATGTGATATTTTAATATGATATATGTAACTTATCACTGATGTAATATAAATAGATTATATATCAATACAAAAAAAAGGAAGTTTCATATATTTCCTTTTGGCACTTTGTGGATGCCATGACATCCTCTAGCTCTCAGTGTTTCTGAGAAGTCTTCACCAATTCTTTACCTTGGTTCCTCTTTAGATCTTACTTTTTTTTTTTTTTTTTGGTTTTTTTTTGGGTCTCACTCGGCAGTGCTCAGGAGTTACTCCTGGCTCCATGCTCAGAAGTCGCTCCTGGCGAGCACGGGGGACCATATGGGACGCCGGGATTCGAACCGATGACCTTTTGCATGAGAGGCAAACGCCTTACCTCCATGCTATCTCTCCGGCCCCTAGATCTTACTTTTATCATTTATTTTCTCTCTTCCTTGAGATTCCAATTATTTCCCACAACTCTTGGATGCTATTGTGTGACACACATGAACCATTTATGTTTTAATTTGGATGATTTTTTTTTTTTTTTTTGGTTTTTGGGTCACACCCAGCAGCGCTCAGGGGTTACTCCTGGCTCTACGCTCAGAAATCACTCCTGGCAGGCTTGGGGGACCATATGGGATGTTGAGATTCGAACCAGTGTCCTTCTGCATACAAGGCAAACACCCTACCTCCACGCTATCTCTCTGGCCCCAGTTTGGGTGATTTCTACTGAATCCATTTATTTATTCTTTTCTTTTTTTTTTTTTTTTTTTGGTTTTTCGGGCCACAACCATTTGATGCTCAGAGGTTACTCCTGGTTAAGCGCTCAGAAATTGCCCCTGGCTTGGGGGGACCATATGGGACACTGGAGGATCGAACCACGTTCCTTCCTTGGCTAGCACTTGCAAGGCAGACACCTTACCTCTAGTGCCACCTCACCGGCCCCCATTTATTTATTCTTTCCTTTTTCCTGGCTTTCTGAAGGGTTAGGATACTGATGAGTTTATTGAAAGCATTGTCTTTGAAACTGTGCTCACTTCAAATATTTTGATTTCTTATAGTTCTAATGTACTTTTATAAAAAAAATCTTCCAACTTTTGTATACCTAGGATATTCCTGTTATTCCTTCAACATCATCAACCATCTCCAAAAGCAATCCTTGCCCTATGCATTTATTACCATGAAGTTGATTCTCCTGTTTTCTAGAAAAATAATACAGCAGGTAGAGCAATTGCCTGACACATGGTCAACCCCTAGTACCCCAAGCACAGCCAAGAGTAATCCCTAGAGACACAGTCAGTAGCAAACTCTGAGAAGAACCTGATATAGCTTCCAAACCAAAAAATCAATAAATAAAACAGAATTGAGAGCCACTGAGGATAAATCATAACCCATTTAGTATGAATTATCAAGTTCAACTTTGAACTGGGTCAACAGCAACTATTTCAAAATACAGTTTTTCTCCAAAACAGCTATTGTGGTAGTCTAATACAGTACAGAAAGAGTACAACTGCATATAACCCAATTACCAAAATATTCTCCTGGATTTCTTTCTTACATATTTTGCACAAACTGAAAAGAGGAACTGAAAGCCACACGGAAAACAGGTAATAAGAGCCTGGGATACAAATCCATAAGTAAGCTTGTTACATAGATCCATAAATTACTACACGTTGCCATACAAAGCACAAAAGCTATTTTTTTTACAGTTACAGAAGCTGTAAGTCTGAGTGAGAGGAGGATGCCAGCACAGTGGATAGAGATGAGAATCATTTTCCTTGCATGAAGACAGCTGCCTCCCACCTGGTCTTCATGGCAGATAGCACGTTGCTGGCATCCCTTTTTCTAAAGACACTCTTCTGGAAATGCTACTTTTCAAAGGCCTCATTTCCAGATACACTGAGAGCTAGATTGCAATATATGAATTTTGGAGGGACAAATTTAGTTCAAAACACTCCATAAACAAGTCACTTAATACACAACAATGTTCTTACATGAAAATACCAATATTTGTTATATAAATATAAATACTATTTTTTCAAAGGACACAAAAACAATTTCTCCCTGCTTTAAAATTTTTCTTCACAATCATAATTGATATCCCTATACATTTAAAGACAATTTATCTTTATTCTCAGTCATTAAATTCCATCAGCTTAACGTGGCACTCTGGTTTTCAGGAAGTCCCACATATGTGGTAGTTCAAAGTTCTAATGAATATATTATTCAGATTCAAAATCCCATCCACAAAAAATAAACTTCACAGTTTCACTTTTTTACAAGACCAATGAGACATTAAAACTACATACTAAACATCAGAAAACATCAGAAATTCTTATCAAATGAAGAATGATTTTTACTAAAATGATTTTATCTTACTGCTTTAAAATTAAGACATAAGACATACAGTAAGATCATCATCATCTCAGCTGATTTCAAATACTTAGGTCAAAAGTCATCAATAACTTTTGCTCTTTGGCTTTCAAATTGGGACATATTGTCAAACAATCCCATTTTAACAAAGTGTTAAAATTTGCATTTTCCATGCTTCTGTGGCCACCAACTTTTTTTACAGCCTCACTCTTTGATTTTATTTATTTAAAGTGACCTTAGGCTTTTTCTTCAGAATGAGAATTCTGATGTCGAATCAAGGAAGAGCTCCGGCTATAAGCCTTCCCACACTTACTGCATTCATAGGGTTTCTCAGAAGAATGACTGCGCTGATGCCGGATAAGATCGGACCCACTGCTAAATGCCTTTCCACATTCATTACATTCATAGGGCTTCTCACCGGTGTGACTTCTTTCATGTAGAATAAGGGATGTGCGTTGACTAAAGGCCTTCTCACATGTTTTACATGTGTACGGCTTCTCTCCGGTATGAATTCTTTCGTGTTGGGCAAGGTGTGCACTCTGGCTGAAGGCCTTCCCACATTGATCGCATTCATATGGTCTGTCTTCAGTGTGAATCCTCTTATGTCGTGTAAGAGATATTCGATGACTGAAGGCTTTCCCACAGTCCTCACACTGATAAGGTTTTTCTCCAGTATGAATTCTTTGATGCTCAATAAGAAAAGATTGGCGACCAAACACTTTACTGCACTTGTTGCATTTGAAAGGCTTCTCTTCAGAATGAATGTTCTGATGTATTTTAAGGTTTGCAGTTCCAGAAAACATCTTCCCACATTCCTTACATTCAAACAGTTTCTTTTTCCTTGCATGAATTTTCTGATGTTGAATAAAGGATGAGTATCGATTATAGATCTTCTCACATTTATTGCATTCATATACTTTCTTGCAGGTTTTAGTTCTTAGGTGTAGAATAAGGGTTGAAAGTCGCTTGAAGGTCGTCTTACATTTATAACATTTAATGGATTTCTCTGACATGTGAGTTCTCTGATGAAGCACAATGGATGAAATCCTACTAAAGGATTTCCCACATTTCCTGCATTTATAAGGATTCTCGAATTGGAGAGTTTTCTTCTGTAGATTCTGACTTAAGGCTTTTTCTTTTTCAGGGGTTTTCTCTCCAGTATGACATCTTTTATGTCTAACAAGTATTGATTTCTTATTGAAGCGTTTTCGACACTTATTGCACTTGTGTGTTTTCTTTCTACTGTGAACTTTCTTATGCAGTAAAAAAGATGACTTATGAGTGAAGGCTTTCCCACATTTTCTACAATGGTGGGCATTCTCAACCACATGAATTTTCTGAGGTACAGCAAGAGATGAGTGACTCAAAGTCACCCCACACTCAGTTTCTCTTCCATTATGAGTTTTCCCATGTAGAATGAGAGTTGTTCTTTGAATAAAGTTTTTCCCACATTTATCACATTCATGAAATTTCCTTAAACTATGAATTTTCTGATGAATAATTAGGGATGATATCTGTCTGAAAGCTTTTCTGCAATTACTGCATTCATAAAGCTTCTCTTCAGTATGAGAATTCTGATGGAGTTTAAGAGATAAACTATTACTAAATGTTTTCCCACAGTCACTGCATTTTAAAGATTTCTTCCCTGAATGAACTTTCTTAGGTTTTAATTGAACAGAATTTTTTTTGCAGTCTTTCTTTCTCGTGGAAACTTTCTGTAGTACAGAAACTGGTTTTTGACAGATGTTTTGCCCATCTTTGCTGCAATGATTTGAAGGTAACTTCTTGGTCCCACCTTTAGAGCCTGAGTCTGAAAGACATCAGATTAAATTTTGTTTACCTGTGCTGAAGAATGAAGATTCCATGCAGTCATTATATAGTGATGATGATAAGTAGAACAAAAACTTTGGTTTTGTTTTGGGGCCACACCTGGCGGTACTGAGGGATGACTCTTGGCTCTGTACTCAAGGATCCCTCCGTTGGTGCTCATGGGATCATATGTCATGCCAAGGATTGAATCTATATCAGTCATGTGCAAGGCAAGCACCCTCTCCATTGTACTGTTGCCCCAACACACAAAAGCTTTTTACAGTCAATCTGGGGAGAGAAGTTGGGCCACATTCAGACATGCTCAGGCTTACTCCTCCTAGCTCTGTGCTCAGGGATCACTCTTGGCATTGCTCAAAGAATATCATATGTGGTTCTGGGGATAGAACTGGGGTAGTTACATGCAAAGCAAGTACCTTAATCCCCTGTATCAGCTTTAAATAAGTGGCCCTGATCTCCAGCTCTTTTCAGTGTATACTACATAATATAGTATATATATATAACTCTAATAATATATAAATATTTAATAACTGGGAATACAGGAAGTTTTCACTCTGAAATGAATAAAAGTTTGTTTATAGAATAAATTCATAGCATAGGTCATATTAAACTCTGCAGGCTATTCATTAAATGAATGTTGTTTTATTAAAATGTATAAAAAAGCCAAATGGTTGACTAACAATACATACAGAACGTAAATTTACCCACATACAGAAAGTAAATTAATGGTGGTAGGGATGGGGTTCAGTGTAAATGGACATAAGGGATTTTATTGAGCCTATAAAAATGTCCTAAAACTGGAATGTGGTATGGCTAAATTTTTGGTAAATTTATTTTTTAATTCTACATTTAAGATAGATGAATTTCATGACATAAAATATACTTCAACAGAATTAAAAATTTGGGAGTCAGGGGGTCTATCCGCGGTGCTTAGGGTTACTTCTGGCTGATGCTGGGGATCAAACCCAGGTTGGTTGATTGCAAGACAAATGCCCTACCTACTGTACTATCTCTTTGGTGCCCTAGAGTTAGACATTTAAAAAGAAGTCTTAAAATTATTAAAATAGGGGCCGGGTAGGTGGCGCTGGAGGTAAGGTGTCTGCCTTGCAAGCGCTAGCCAAGGAAGGACCGCGGTTCGATCCCCCGGCGTCCCATATGGTTCCCCCAAGCCAGGGGCGATTTCTGAGCACATAGCCAGGAGTAACCCCTGAGCATCAAACGGGTGTGGCCCAAAAACCAAAAAAAAAAAAAAAAATTATTAAAATAATAACTAGATTTCATTTTCTTGTGAAATAAGCTTAAATACTGCTGCTTCATCCTGCAAAAAGTACAAAGCCAAACAAACTTTTTTAAAATGGCAATCAGAGGACCAGAGAGATAGCATGGAGGTAAGGCATTTGCCTTTCAGGCAAAAGGACAGCGGTTAGAATCCCAGCATCCCATATGGTCCCCTATGCCTGCCAGGGGCGATGTCTGAACATAGAGCCAGGAGTAACCCCTGAGCACTGCCGGGTGTGACCCAAAAACAAAAATAAATAAATAAATAAATAAATAAATAAATAAATAAATAAATAAATAAATAAATAAAATGGCAATCAGCTCACCAGTTCTTCTTGGTTTCATAAGAGTCGGGAGGCCATAAGGCAAACTGATTGCCACCCAAGACTAAACACACAGATGAAGAAAATGCAGCTGTGGCTCAGAAGAGCAGGACTCAAAAGGGAAGTCTGTGTCTGGGCAGGGAAACCTAAAGTGAAAAATTTCTGGAGGCTTCCTGAAGTCTAAGACTTAATTGCAGTAGTCATACAGTGGATACCCATAATTTTGTAAGATTTAGTTCCAGGAGCTTAAATAAACCTCACACTAAATATCAGTGGAAGGTTTAGGGCTGCCAGCAGAACCACTCTGAAAAGATACTGATCTCACAGTGCCTTTTAACAAGTTTGCCTTGAGTAAAAACTGCAAGAATACAAATCGATGTTTCAGCTACTAGCAAAGTCTAACCTGAAGAAGCAAAATATCCAATTCCGGGGCCGGAGAGATAGCATGGAGGTAAGGCATTTGCCTTTCATGCAGGAGGTCATCGGTTCGAATCCCGGCGCCCCATATGGTCCCCCATGCCTGCCAGGAGCAATTTCTGAGCCTGGAGCCAGGAATAACCTCTGAGCACTGCCGGGTGTGACCCAAAAACCACACACACACAAAAAAAATCCAATTCCAACTGGTTCTCAACAGCCTCAATAGCCTGTCTCACTTAACAGAAAACAACAACAACAAACAAACAGAATCTGGGGCCAAGTAATAGTATAGCAGGGAGGGTGCTTGCCTTGCACTTTGACAACCAGACTCCATCCCCCACATCTCATACAGTCCCCTGAGCACTGCCTAGAGTAATTCTTTTTTTTTTTTTTGGTTTTTTGGGCCACACCCGGTAACGCTCAGGGGTTACTCCTGGCTATGCGCTCAGAAGTTGCTCCTGGCTTGGGGGACCATATGGGACACCGGGGGATCGAACCGCGGTCCGTCCAAGGCTAGTGCAGGCAAGGCAGGCACCTTACCTTTAGCGCCACCACCCGGCCCCTAGAGTAATTCTTGAGTGAGGAACCAGGAGTAACCCCTGAGCATTGCTGGGTGTGGCCCAAAAACAAACCAACAACAAAAAAGAAAACCCAAAATAAATTTTCATATACTGTGATGTCAATGAAAAATGCCTTTTATGCGCTAGTTAGATGACATGACAGGCAAAGAAAGAACAAAACAATTTTCCATATATTTCTTGAAAACTGAAAAACAAGGAGAGCAAAGACTGAAAACATAGAAACTGAGAAAGAGGAGAAAACTACATATGTAATGGAAATGAGAGAGAAATTAAAGAAGCAAAGACAGAATTTCTCCTAAATTAACAACTGATATCAAATCACACCTCCAAGTTCCAAATACACTAAGAAACTCACACATGGGCAAATCATATTGAAACTGTAGAAAACTATAGATAAAATCACCAAAACAATCAAAAGAAATGAGTTCACTCACAGGAATAAAAATAATTACATACAACTCCTCAAACCATGCAAGAAAAATGATTGTAAAATGTCAAAACAGAGGGATTTACCCTCTCACAGATTCACCTCTCACACATTCTGCTTCTACCTTTACATAGATTCTTTACTGAGCCCGAGTTTCTGTCACTCACCTGAGCCCCTGTTTCTTCTCAATGGCTCTGCCATCCATGGCGCCTTCCCCTTCTCCAGTAAAGTAATCACATTTGGCCTTCGAGAAACAAGTCCTGCACATGGAAAAAACATTAGAATTGGATCTGATGGGGGCACCTGATGTCAGAGT
Organism: Suncus etruscus; assembly: GCF_024139225.1. NCBI lineage: Eukaryota > Metazoa > Chordata > Mammalia > Eulipotyphla > Soricidae > Suncus > Suncus etruscus. The sequence goes on from NC_064861.1 coordinate 97,633,316, forward strand.
CCAGCTCTGTGTCAATGGAAAGAAGTTTGTGTATCACAAAGGGTTAGAGAATAGAAATGAGCAGTGATAACATCTCAAAGTCTACAAAGTGAACTATTTTCCTGGAAATAGAAGTTAATTTCTGAGATTAATGATCAAGTTGCTGTCTTTCAGTATAAAAAGCCAGGTACTGGGCCCGGAGAGATAGCACAGCGGCGTTTGCCTTGCAAGCAGCCAATCCAGGACCAAAGGTGGTTGGTTCGAATCCCGGTGTCCCATATGGTCCCCTGTGCCTGCCAGGAGCTATTTCTGAGCAGACAGCCAGGAGTAACACCTGACACCACTAGGTGTGAACCAAAAACCAAAAAAAAAAAAAAAAAAGCCAGTAACTATATTCACTCCTATCTCAGAAGACTGCGTTCCATCCCCTACGGACTGGAGTCCCAGGTTCTTCCCTTTGCCACCCAATCCCAACATGACAGTTAGTCCCTGTAATGATCTGTCACTTTGGCAGCTCATCACTTTAGTCGTCACCTACCATACCTGTCAAGTCAATTTTCTACATTGTTTTGAGTGCCAGAAACTAAACCAGAGCTCAAACATGCAACTCCCTGCCACTGAGTCTTTCAGTCTCAATCCTTAACATTCAATTCTCTCTCATCAATTGGAATGTGCTCAAGAGGTTTATATATAGGTACCCTGTAACTACCAGTTCTACTCCTAGGCATGAACCGAGAAATAATATAGAACTATGCTAAAACTTGGATGTGGAAATTTATTTAAACACATCTGTAGTGAAAAAAGCCCAAAGAGGGGCCAGAGAGATAGCATGGAGGCAAGGCGTTTGCCTTTCATGCAGAAGGTCATTGGTTCAAATCCCGGCATCCCATATGGTTCCCGAGCCTGCTAGAAGCAATTTCTGAGCATGGAGCCACGAATAACCCTTGAGCGCTGCCGGATGTAAAAACAAAAACAAACAAAAAAAAAGCCCAAAGAGTGAATAAATATGGGTTCTTCAGTCATTAAAAAGGTATCAAAATGCTACATGTAGGGGGCTGGAGAGATAGCATGGAGGTAAGGCGTTTGCCTTTCATGCAGGAGGTCATCGGTTCGAATCCCGGCGCCCCATATGGTCCCCTGTGCCTGCCAGGAGCAATTTCTGAGCGTGGAGCCAGGAATAACCCCTGAGCACTGCCGGGTGTGACCCAAAAAAAAAATGCTACATGTAGAAGACCCCTGAGAACACTATTAGTTGGGGAAAAACATACACAGGGGTTATACTAAGGTTCCATTTCTATTAAATGCCAATAATCGGCAAGTTCATAGACAAAGAGTAGATTGCCTAATCTGGGGGTAGAGATGATTGGGCCTGAGGAAATCAATGGAGACTCCTAACGGGAGTTATGTTTCTTTGGTTAAAAAAACTCTCCTGGGCCGGAGAGATAGCATGAAGGTAGGGTGTTTGCCTTGCACGCAGAAGGATGGTGATTTGAATCCTGGCATCCCATATGGTCCCCCGAGCCTGCCAGGAGTGATTTCTGAGCATAGAGCCAGGAGTAATCCCTGAGCACTGCCAGGTATGACTCAAAAAACAAACAAACAAAAACAAAAACAAACAAACAAAAAAACCCTCTCCTATAGGGGCCGGAGAGATAGTATGGAGGTAAGGCATTTGCCTTGCCTGCAGAAGGACAGTGGTTCAAATCCCGGCATCCATATGATCCCCCGAGCCTGCCAGGAGTGATCTCTGAGCGTAGAGCCAGGAGTAACCCCTGAGCACTGCCGGGTAAGACCCAAAATCCAAAAAAAATAAGAGTTAAAAAAAAAAAAAAAAAAGCAACTCTCCTATAAATGTCTGTAGTAATGATGGCCCCACTCTAAATACACTCAAGATCCCAGAATTATGTACTTTATTGGGCAACTTATAGTATATGAATTAGGGGCCAGAGAGATAGCATGGAGGTAAGGCATTTGCCTTTCAGGCAGAAGGACGGTGGTTTGAATCCCAGCAACCCATATGGTCCCCCCAAGCCTGCCAGGGGCAGATTTCTGAGCATAAAGCCAGGAGTAACCCCTGAGTGCTGCCAGATGTGACCCAAAAACCAAAAAAAAAAAAAATAGTATATGAATTAAATTTCAAGAAAGCTCTGGAGTGGCTTGTTTTCCTGTCCAGAAACCAGGATCCACATCCTTGCTGGACCAGCTGTAGGTTGTTGTGGAGCGTCTTACCCACAGAGAACAGGTTCTGGTAGTTTTCCAACATGACATCTTCATACAGTTTCTTCTGAATGGGACTCAGCCACTCCCATTCCTCCTGGGAGAAGTAGATGGCCAGATCCCCAAATGTCACTGATGCCTGCAATGGAAAATATTTCCTTTTAAAATGAGCCTGTTCTTCCACACTCCTGGGGAGCATAAGCCCAGTATCCCCAAAATAGCAGATATCCCAGAAATATATGGGGTTTTGAGGTCAAAAGGAACAGTTGGGGGCCAGAGAGATAGCACAGTGGTAGGGCATTTGCCTTGCATGCAGCCGACCCAAGATAAACGGTGGTTCGAATCCCAGCCTCCCATATAGTCCCTCATGCCTGCCAGGAGCAATTTCTGAGCGCAAAGCCAGGAGTAAATCCTGAGTGCCACCAGGTGTGACCCAAAAACAAAAACAAAAAAAGGGAACAGTTGATATCTATTGCTTATTGGGACCAATCATCTATATGGTTCTGTTTACTAAAATGTTATTCTACTTCACCTTAGCCAGTGATTGGGGATCAAAGCAATGTTCCTATTGAGGTCTTGGGGATCATGTTATTTAGTGTATCTAGTAAATGAAAAAGTTGGGGTTCATTCTAAATAGTTTGACTTCTAGCTCATGCTCATAGCCTCTAGTTCTCTAAAAAAGCATGTAAATATGTGTCATATGACAAAGGTTTTCAGCAGATGCAGTCAGCTAAAACTAGCTAATTTCAAAGCATGACAGATGTCCCACGTTATACAAATGGGTTATGCAAATAATTCAATGGATTCAATCACAGAAGCCCTTAAGAGTGCAGCTTGTGGGGCCAGAGAGATAGCACAGTAGTAGGGCATTTGTCTTGCAAGCAGCTGATCCAGGATGGATGGTGGTTTGAATCCTGGCATCCCATATGATCCCCCATGCCTGCCAGGAGCAATTTCTGAGCACAGAGCCAGGAGTAACACCTGAGTGCTGCCTAGTGTGACCCAAAAATAAATAAATAAATAAATAAATAAATAAATAAATAAATAAATAAAATGTATCTGGTGACAGAAGAGGATCTCAGAAAGGGAACTCAGGGAGATTAGGAGCTGGCATGGAAATAAACCTACTCCCATAAGCCTTTATGAAAGAAGGAAGCCACGAGGCAGACATAAGCAGAAACTGAATTCTGCCAATAACCAGTGAATTTTGAGGAGAACGACGTCCAGATAAAGCCACAACTGGCAAAAACTATACTCTAGCCTAGGACACAGAGGGAAGATCCAGCTAATATGCCCACGGTCTGTGAACTTGACTGTGTGTACCACAAATTGAACCCAGGGTGGCCTAACACATACGAGACACATTCTCTGCCCCTAACCCTCATCTCTGTACTATTGTTGTTTGTTTGTTTGTTTGTTGTTGTTTTGAGTCACACCCGGCAATGTTCAGGGGTTACTCCTGGCTCTATGCTCAGAAATTGCTCCTCGCAGACTTGGGAGACCATATGGGATGCTGGGATTTGAACCACTGACCTTCTGCATGCAAGGCAAATGCCTTACCTCCATGCTATCTCTCCGGCCCCTGGACTACTATTTTAATTAGCCAGGTTTGTAAGTTTATTACAGTACCACCTGTGCACAAATACAGTGAACGCAGACAAGTAAAGTCTCTGTTATGAGAAATTCCATTCAAACAGAATCAAAGAGGCACTTTGATCAAGTGACATGACGAGACATGCTTATTACAGGCTTCACTACCTTCTTACACCAGCTCCAATGCATACAACGGGAACACATGTTAGACTCTCAAAGTCAGTTCTGTGTCCCCGTTGTAAAGGCATGTATGAGGAAACAAAGCACAAACCCCTGGTAATGTCAGAGGCTAACTGTGGCATGAGACAGAGACTCCCTCTCAGCATCACAGCCACCTGGAAAATACAGTGTGTCTGGATATCCCCTGGGATGGGCTCTACTCCAAGCACCCACAGAGACCCTGAAGAAAAGGCAAACAGCCAGGTGCACACTGAGTGACCTCGTGGGTCACTGGAGTTCTTCTTCCCTCCCCACCCCCAACTTTCCACAGTAAGAGGAGGAAGTCAGGGACTGAGCCACAGTTGAGTCTTGTCAGGCAGGAGAGCAAATGGCTTGATGGTGAGGAAAGACTGAAAGCAGCAGACTCCTCCTTACCTTCGCCTTGGATCGCCCTCGTGTTGCTGGCATCCTTCCTCCTGGCTGAGCGTCCACCGGAATAGAGGGCTGGGAAGAAAAGTAGTGAGATACAAGGGGATCTGAGTGGTCCTGGACATACATATGCACAAGGTGAGACAACTACAGTTTTCTTGCCCTTTCTTGGGCTCAGCAGAGTGAGAGCACAAACTATCTGCTACCTATTCTAAGATGGCCATGAGCCATGCAGGCAGCTACACATTCATCCAGTTAGTATGAACTGAGAATATCAATGGACTGACAGCCACTGTGAGAGGGGTAGTGAAGTCCACATGGAACATGGTGCTAGAGAATCTGGGGGTGTTCTGGGAATTCTGACACATGGGTGCCCTTCCAGGCCAACCCCAATAGAGGATCCGCTGTGCAGTGTGGGGTGGGGTGCAGGGAGGAATTGATGCCTTGGTTCCATCTTAAATTGTAACCCAAACAAACAAAAATGTAATAGGGACTGAAGCAATACTACAGCAGCTACAATGCTTGCCTTGTATGCCACCAACCTGGGTTCAATCCCTGGAACCTTATACATTCCCTGAACTCCTCCAGAAATGATCCCTGAGTGTAGAACCAGGAATAAGCTGAATACTACCAGATATGACACCAAAAGCAATGAATAAAATGAAATACTGAAGGCTCTCACCCAGGCCAGACCCGGTTAAAAACTTCTGGGAGCTGAATCTGGACTAATATTTTCATTTCCAAGGAGGTGTTAGTGGTGGCTTTGGATGAGACCCTGCCCTATGCCTAAACCTGGCAGTGGGGCGAGAGCTCTCTGGTTTCTCCCTGTGGTCAATACCTGCACCCCACAAAGATTAGATGTCAGGGATTACCTGCAACCTGACCTGGCCAGGAAAAAAAATGGGACAGGCGACCACAATTGGACTCATGCAGTAGGACCCATGTCCTGAAGACCTCCCAGGACAAAGGTACTTGTAGATTTGGAGAAATGAGGGTTCTGAGACAGGGGTCTCTCTTGGACTATCTGGTGGTGGAGGAGGGCTCTGGGCCCTGTTCCTCAAGGAGGGGCAGGACAATGGTGATCTATGCCAGGCCACACCAGTGCCAGCCTCCAGTCCTGCCCTCAGCACGAAGCTCTCTTTGCAAGGGAATGATCAAATGTGACCAATATATTCACACAGTAGGAAACACCTCACAAAGAAGCCACTTTACCACAGAAAACTCTGGTGGTTGCTTCTATTGCCTTTGCAACTCTGTTACCTTTGCCTCCACATTATAATAAATTTGTTAAATTATAAAACCATGTTGTAGAGGGGCCGGGCGGTGGCGCTAAAGGTAAGGTGCCTACCTTGCCTGTGCTAGCCTTGGACGGACCGCGGTTCGATCCCCCGGTGTCCCATATGGTCCCCCAAGCCAGGAGCAACTTCTGAGCGTATAGCCAGGAGTAACCCCTGAGTGTTACCGGGTGTGGCCCAAAAACAAAACAAAACTAAACAAAACAAAACAAACAAACAAAAAAAAACCATGTTGTAGCTAATTATCTTAAGCACCCACCCTGTTTTAACACTCCTGCTTTCCCTAATCCCTGTTTTCCCTAAACACAGAAGCACACACCCTATTTAATTCCCTCTCACATCCTACCTGATTGGCTGACAGAGTCCACTTCCTACTCTCCTAATAGAAATATCCTCTTTCCCGGGCTGGAGAGAGAGCCTGGAGGTAAGGCGTTTGCCTTGCGTGCAAAAAGTTGGTGGTTCAAATCCCAGCATCCCATATGGTCCCCTGAGCCTGCCAGGAGCGAATTTTGAGCCTGGAGCCAGGAGTGACCCCTGAGCGCTGCCAGGTGAGGCCCTGCTGTGTGTGACCCCCCAAAAAAAGAAATATCCTTTTCCCACCCAAAATAAACTGAGATACTCTCCTGAAGTGGTTGGTGGATGCTTCTTGGTAGAGTACTCTACTCACCTGGGATCCAACCTTACCAGCGACTTCTACATCTTGAAATCTGGCTTCACCAGTGTCATTTACATTGTTTTAAGGGCAATGGAGTTTGAGCTCAAAGGACAAGTGTATATGCTTTGCCTGCCAGCTTCAATCCCTGACACTTGGTCCCCCAAGCAGCATCAGCAGCACCCTTCAGCACTGTGCTAAAAGTAGGCCCCTAGTACTACTGAGTATAGCCTAAAAAATAAAACACAACAGAAACCCAAAGTCATGTTTTTGTGTTTGTTAGCTTGTGTGGTTTCTTTTTGGGGGGTGGGGTGGAGTGCCACACCTGGTGGTGCTCAGGAATTACTCCTGGCTCTGTACTCAGGAATCACTCCTGGTGAACTCAGGGGACAATATGGGATGCCAGGGATTTAATCCGGGTCAACCGTATGCAAGGCAAGAGCCCTACCTGCTGGGCTATAGCTCTGGCCCCAGCCAAAGTCATGTTTAAAATTATTTACCAGGTAAGTACAAGGCGTAGCTTTCTCACTCCAATTCCTTCCATGACTTGCCGTTTCTCACAGCTGTCTGTGCTTGGCCACACACTTCAGCCCGAGTCCTATTCAGTGCTACTCCTCAACTCAGTGACTTTTCTAAGTAGTTCAGCTTGGCAGGGAAGAACGAACAGTGGTTGACCATTAGATCACTTTGCTTGCCTCTGCCAATTACAGGTACGCCTGGAAGACATACTGTGTTCAATTCCAGGGCACTTCCATAAGGCAATTAGCACAATAAATGTCAGTAATAAGAAAAAACCTTTTCCTTTGCCAATGATGTACAATATAATTGTGCAGCATCTAAGTGTGAAACAGAACTACATATTAAAAATGCCCCTGCCTTTAAAAAAAAAAAAGTCCCATGGAGCCGAAGAGATAGCATGTAGATAAGGCGTTTGCCTTGCATGCAGAAGGACAGTGGTTCGAATCCCATCATCCCATATGGTCCCCCGAGCCTGCCGGGGGCTATTTCTGAGTGTAGAGCCAGGAGTAGCCTTGAACGCTGCAGGGTGTGACCCCCAAAACAAACAAGCAAAATGCCCCTGCCTTCATTAAAAATACTTTAATAGGCCCGAGAGATAGCACAGCGGTAGGTAGGGTGTTTGCTTTGCACGCAGCCGATCCAGGATGGATGGTGGTTCGAATCCTGCTTGCCATATGCCCCCACCCCCATGCCTGCCAGGAGTGATTTCTGAGCGCAGAGCCAGGAGTAACCCCTGAGCGCCGCCGGATGTAACCCAAACAAACAAAAATGTAATAGGGACTGAAGCAATACTACAGCAGCTACAATGCTTGCCTTGTATGCCACCAACCTGGGTTCAATCCCTGGAACCTTATACATTCCCTGAACTCCTCCAGAAATGATCCCTGAGTGTAGAACCAGGAATAAGCTGAATACTACCAGATATGACACCAAAAGCAATGAATAAAATGAAATACTGAAGGCTCTCACCCAGGCCAGACCCGGTTAAAAACTTCTGGGAGCTGAATCTGGACTAATATTTTCATTTCCAAGGAGGTGTTAGTGGTGGCTTTGGATGAGACCCTGCCCTATGCCTAAACCTGGCAGTGGGGCGAGAGCTCTCTGGTTTGTCCCTCAATTCGAGAGACTTCTCAGACGGTTTCCACTGTGGAGAAGGATCCCTGGGGGTGATTCTACTATCTGAAGTCCCTCTATCCTGCTTCACCTGCCAAGGTACCCCTGGCAGTGTGTGGAAGCTGAGTCACCAACTGCTACTAGATCAAGTGCCGAAGGGCAGGACCTGACCGCTGCATCATGCCCGCCTCAGAGGCCCTCTGCAGGGACCTTTTAGGCCAGGCGGACACTCGCCCTCTTGCCCTTTCTCCTGCCCTGCACTCTCCTCTACCTTTGAGCCTGGAAGCCCAAGGGCCACCTCGCCGCGGTCCCTTCACCAATGGTTTTCTGGATGGCTGAGGTGATGGCACCTTCCTCCTGGGCCCGTCTCCTCGTCGCTAATGGGGAGATGGGTGCCATGGGGTTCTGGTAGCCGAATACTGGGAACGGAGCAATGCACCCTACAGCGTAGGGAACTGGCCGGCGCTGAGGCTGAAGGCCCCTAGCTCCGGCTCCCCAAGTCCCGAAATCCTCGCACAGGGGCCCCTCTGCTTCCACACACTAGGCGCTGCCCTCTGCTGGCCACCGTGCAAGCCCAAGCCTCATCCTGGGCTCGGAGCCCCAACTCCAGTGCCGGGAGAACTCTGCCTTCTGCCTCGACGGTGGTGATAGGGAATGCTAAGACGATGGTGGTGATAGGGAATGCTAAGACGATGGCCGGACTGCTCAAGCCCACCTGCGGGTGGGGCACAGACACGGATGGGGCGCCAGTGTGAGCCCGGGACCCCTGGGCAGCATCGAAGGGCGGGCCCCAGCCACACCCCGCCCGGCCTAGCCCTGCACACCGACAGCCCCACTCTACCCGCACCCCGAAGCGCCCGTTGCACCCGCCCCCGCGCCCCACGCCTCCCCACACGTGCTGACGCCCGCGGCGTCACTGTCCCCCACAGATGTGCACCTCCAACTCCCCTGTCCCCCACGGAATGCACCCCAGAAGCATCCCGTCTCCCACAGCAGCCCGCGCCCCGAGCACGCCCGCCGGCACTCCCGTCACGCCCTCCCGCGCCGGGCCGCACCCACCCCGCATCTCGGCGGCGCCACACGGCCAGCCCGACACCCACCCACGCCCTCCGTCCGCCCGCGCTGCCCGGCCGCGGCGTCCAGGGTGACAGCGGCCCAGTCCGCTCCGCGCCTGCGCAGCGCGCCGGACGCCCAGGCCCCGCCCCTCCCGCCGCGGCACGCCCCGGGCTTCCCAGGCGGTGCCCCGCCCCGCGCACGCGCGCTTCGCACACCCGGCGAACCCGAGAGGGGCGCGCGTGCGCAGTGGCGGCAGTCTGGGTCTCTCTCCCCCCAAGGACTACACTTCCCAGAATCCACTGCGATCCTGCGCGCGCGCAGAGCGTGTCCGAGGCTGCGGGGGCGTCGGAGCGCGGAGCCAGCCGCTCCATGGCAACCGCCGCCAAGGCGACCCCGGGTCCCCGCCGTCCCCCGCGGGCCTGGTTTGGGGGAGCAGGGGCGGGGCGATCGCGGACACGGCTGTGGCGCAGCTTTATTTCCTCGGGCTGCGGAGCCTGCCGGCGACGCAGACGCAGGTGTGAGCGTCTCCCCGGGAGAGGCCTGACGCCGGGGTCCCCCCGAAGGCTGTCCCCACGTTTATCTTTAGGCCAGTAATTTGGGGGGCTGATCACTACTGGAAAGAGAACCAGTGGCTCATTCCTGCACCTCATTTTGCCTTTTTCCCCTCTTGCATGAGCATTCCTGATCGCACCCGGTTAAATTGCCGCCGTCTACACTGTCCCACACGTGCAAGCGCCGTCCGTGGCACCGGTGTCCTGGTGGGTGGCGAGTTTGCGTTTGCCACCACGTGAATCGTTTGTAGGGCGCCGCTTGCAACACACGCGTGTCGGTGTGAGTGCGTGTATGTGTGTAACTGCGCGACTGTGGATGTGTTTGCGTGTTCATGTCTTGTGTATGTGTGCGTGCATTGACGTTGCGAATGTGCGTACATGGTTGTGATCCCCCAATGCCAGTGCCTGGCTTTCTCCCCACCACCCCGCTGTTCTCAACACCATCGGGAGTATTGGGGGGGCCCCTGGGGGTCAGCCCTCACAACAACTGGCTACTGCCTCAGTCCCGGGGTGCACTCACCGGGGGCTCCACTCTACAGTTGTCCCCGACCCAACCCGCATCTTCAGCGATCTTGGGGATACCATGGTGACCAGCATCCCTGGCCTTGGATGGATCATGGCCACAGGGGCTGTTGGGGCGGGGGCATACTCACCAGGCCCAGCTGTATTGGAAAAGGGAAGCAGCCCTGAAGAGCCGGGGAAGTTCTTGTCTGCTCCTGCTCCTTTGGTCCAGCCTGGAAGGACTCCCAACCCCCTATGATTGGGGGTGGGGGTGATTAACACATAAGCTTGATTGGTTGGTGGTTGTGACGGATCTCGAGCCCCTCCTTGGAGCCAGGGGTGGTCTTAAAAGTTCTCTCTAATCAATTGTTTGGTTCCCCTGGTAACCAACCCTCTTCCCTTGGTGGCCATTGGACCTTTCTCTAAATCTGCCCAACCCAACAAAAGACACCTCTCTCTTGGTGCTCCCTAGAAATTCCAGGGATGCTAACAACAAGTGTGCATCATTAATCCCATCTTCGGAGTCTGGGAAAGGGGGGAAACAGGGTTTGTGGGTGTGCTGCTGTGGCCCATGGCTATTTCTGGAAGCAGGCATTGAGTGGCTCAGTTCTGTGCCTAGGTGGAGGTGAACATCAGAGGCTGGCAGGTTGTATACTCACTGGGTGTTCGAACCATTGTCATGCACCACCCCTTAGTACTCAATGGGGTTCTGGTCAAAAGCAGTTTTCTGTGAGGTGTCTTTTTGTTTGGGGTTACACCTGAAATTGGGTTGGCCACATGCAAGGTGAGCTAGCTCCTTACCTGCTCTAATATCACTCCGGCCTCCATGCATAAAATACTTAAAATCTCTTATCAGTGGGTTAGATGCTTGCCTTGCACATGGCTGACCTGGATTCAAACAGAAACATAAAATTAAGGCCCAGGGTCCTGGGTTGGGAGGAGCTAAGCAGGCTGAGCACGGGCTTTGCATGTATTAGGCATGGGTTTGATCCCCAGCATACAGTTCATACTCTGAGCCCCAGTAGGAGTGAACTCTGAGCACAGAGCTGGCAGTAAGCACTGAACATTGCTGGATGTGGCACAAAAAAAAATTTTTTTTTGGAAAGAGGTCAATTTTGGGCCAACCTGGCAGTGCTCAGGGGTTACTCCTTGCAGTGCTTGAGGGACCACATGGGATGACAAGGATCGAACCCTGGTAGGGTGCATGCGAGTCAAACACTCTCCCCACTTTCCTATTACTCTGTCCCCTTTATTCTTAATTGATTTGGTTTGGAGGCCACACCAAATCCTGGAGAATTTAGAGCTTGAGTAAGGTTCTATGGGCTCTGTGAGTTAGGCTAGTTCCCAGCACCTTGAGAAGGGGCTAGGACAGCACTAGAACAAACTGCTCAACCTGGGGCCGGGCGGTGGCGCTGGAGGTAAGGTGCCTGCCTTGCCTGCGCTAGCCTAGGACGGACCGCGGTTCGATCCCCCGGCGTCCCATATGGTCCCCCAAGAAGCCAGGAGCAACTTCTGAGCGCATAGCTAGGAGTAACCCCTGAGAGTCACAGGGTGTGGCCCAAAAACAAAAAAACAAAAACAAACTGCTCAACCTTGTGAGCCACGCCCAGGCACTAAGGAGTTCTTTGGGGGTTCCCTAGGGAGGTCTGGGGGACGGGGGCTCCAGACCACTGGTCCTGCATGCTGCTCCTGTCTGGTCTGCCATAGCCCTTTGTGCAGGCCATCCATGGGGCCAAAAGGATCTTGTGAACCTGACCCCTGAGCCGGGATGCCCTGACTCCAGTACCATCTTTCAGATTCTTGGGAAGAGGGTGTCAGGTTTCTCAGGCCCACATTTTTTCTGGATGCCTTCTGGAGGGACCCTTCTCCCTTCATTCACATCTGCAAGTGGAACTCCCAAGCGCCAAGAGAACAAAATAAGAACTGGAAATGCAAGGGGAATGCACTCAGAAATCATTCCTGGCAGGCTTGGGGGACCCTACTGGATGCTGATGCAGGTGATCGAATCCTGGTTGGACACATGCAAGACAAGTGACCCCCTGCTGTACTACTGCTCCAGACCCCTCACCCCAACTTCTTAAAAATAATCTACCTCCATTTCTCAACTCATAGAGCCTCACCCAGCTGGAACCCTGCAAATGTCTATTTTTTAAATTTTGGTAGGGAGACCAAGGGAGCCACACCCAGTGATGCCCAGAGTGGACTCTTGGCTCTGCACTCACAGACCACTCCTAGTGGGGCTCATGGAACCATATGGAGCACAGAAGATCAAACTCAGCTCAGCAGTGTGCTAGACAAGCACCTTAGCTCCTGTAATATCTCTCAGCCTATGTATTCATTTGATCTATTTTATTTATATACAATATCCGTATCTGTAGATGCAGTGAATCTACAAATGCATGTAGCACTGTATTTATTTTATGTATACACCATGTATGTAAATGTAATAAGGTATTTTATGTGTACATCATGCATGCAAATGTAACAGTGTATTTGTTCTATGTCTACACCATGCACGTGCATCTTTGTGGGTATAGATCTCTTGGTGCCTATAAATTAATACATTCACTCACTCATCTCTAAATATCTGGCATATAGCATACAGCCTCAGCCCCGAGCTGTTCCCCTTGACCCCAACAGACTCCGCCCTTACACCACTCAGTGGTCGGACACTAACTACCCTCCTAAATGCCTAAATATAATCCCAGAAGTCAGACGGGGCTGTCTGAAGCCAGCACAGTATTCTCCACATTTTCAGGGACACTTTCAGTGCCAGTTATGTGCCCTAACAGGTCAAAAGGGACTTCCCACCCTAACAGATCAAAAGGGACTTCCCATTCAGGAGTCACTGAATGTCACCTCCAAGTAATCTGTTGTTTCAGCCCCAGACATACCCCAGGAGCAGACAAAGCCCTGGCTTTCCTTTCTCGAAGGCCTGTCTAATGGGAATAAATTAAGAAGCTCCTAGGTGAGGAGTCTAACTACCTCCCCCCCAATTAGGGTAAGGAGGAGGAGAACAAGGGGCTCCCCAGACTGGGTGTGGGGAGGGGCAAGTGGCCAAAAGATCACAGTGGGGGGAAGGAACCTGACCTGTAGCAACTCAGATTCAATTCCTGCACCGGATGGTCCCCAGGCACTTCAGAGTTGATCCTCTCACGCATTTGATCTCTGAGTGCAAAGCCAGGAGTAAAACCTGATCACCGAAAAGGAGAAAAACAAACTAGCTGGACTTCCCAGTGTGCCAGAGGCTGATTTCGGGGCCTCTGCTGAGAATTAGGCTGCTGCCCCGCACCAAGTGTCTTATCAACTCTGCCTTCACCCCAAAATCAAGCTTTTTCTTTTTTTTTTTTTTTTTTTTTTTTTGGTGTTTGGGCCACACCCGGCGGTGCTCAGGGGTTACTCCTGGCTGTCTGCTCAGAAATAGCTCCTGGCAGGCACGGGGGACCATATGGGACACCGGGATTCGAACCAACCACCTTTGGTCCTGGATTGGCTGCTTGCAAGGCAAACGCCGCTGTGCTCTCTCTCCGGGCCCAAAATCATGCTTTTTCACTGCCTTCAGCAGCATTTAACAAAGCAGAAAAAGGAACCAGAGAGTTACACAGGGACAGAGACACTTACCTTGACCACTCTGATCCTGTGTTCATTTCAGCACCCCAGAACTCTGTTAGGAGTGATCCTTGGGCACCACGGCGTGTGGGCCCCTAAAACACAAAGTTCTGCTATTAGAAGCGCTAAGAGCGTAGCCACTTATATTTCTATTTCAAATATGTATGGAGCGATGGCACAATGAGTTGGGCATTGGCCTGGCGGACAGGTGACCTAGGATTAACTCCTGGCACCAACCGACTCCACCCCCCCAGTCCCCTGAGCACAGATCTGGGAGTAAGCACAGATCCTGAGCACAGCCAGGTGTGCTGCTCCATACAGAAAGGATTAAATTAGCTCAACACTAATGAAAGGGTATTTTGGTTTGCTTTGTGTTCGGGGCCACACCTCATGGTGCTGAGGGGAACATTTGCAACATTGGTGTCGGCTACTTGGGAGGCAAACGCCAAACCCCTGCACTGTCTCTCAGAGCCCAAAAAGTCCTGTGTGATTTGTGTTTTGTTTTGTTTTGGGGCCACACCCAGTGGTGCTCAGGGGTTACGCCTGGCTCTACGTTCAGAAATCTCTCCTGGCAGGCTGAGGACCAAATGGGATGCAGGGATTGAACCCAGGTCTGTCCCAGGTCAGCCATATGAAAGGCAGATGCCCTACCACTGTGCTATCACTCTGGCCCCTGTGTGCTGTGTAAATGATGCTCTTTCACCTCCAACAAGACAGAAAACATTTCTGGGACTGACTCCCACTGGGGCTCTGCTGACCCATGCCAGCCACTGGCCCTCACTGGACAGGGCAAGGATGCCAGCCTTGCAGAAGTCCTATCCGGGTTCAGTTCCAGGCAACCCATGAAACCCCAAGCAGAACCAAAACAACACAAAAATACCAGCAGGCTCTTCCAGGGCCAGTATGTGTCTGCAGTGTGCAGTGCTGGGGGAATCTTCTCTGGGATCAGAGATTGTCTCCCCCCAGTGCACCTACTAATGAGAAAGTTTATGTTCCCAGAAGTGCCCTGTGTATGTGACCAAATGTGTGCGTGTGTTTCTGTGTCTGTGTGCATGTATGGGTCCTTGTATGCATACGTTCCCTCATGTGTGTTAATGTATCTGTATGTTCACATGTGATCTTTTTTGTTTTTGTTTTGTTTTTGCTTTTTGGGTCACACCCGGCAGCACTCGGGGGATACTCCTGGCTCTATGCTCAGAAATTGCCCCTGGCAGGCTCGGGGGACCATATGGGATGCCGGGATGCGAACCGCCATCCTTCTACATGCAAGGCAAAAGCCCTACCTCCATGCTATCTCTCCAGCCCTGTGTTTGTTTCATTACATGTTTGTGTGTGCACACACGTATGGTTTTGTTGTGTGCATGTGTTCATGTGTGCTGTTCATATGTCTTTATGTCTGCATGAGTGTGTGACTGTCAGAAAGGCACATGGACCCTCGCTTACAGGTTTGCAGCAGGACTGGCTGGTGCTTGGTGGCTGATGGTAGTTGCTCCCTGTCTAAGCACCTGTCAAAAGATGAGCAAGGTCTCCCCGAGTCGGCTGCAGCACTCAGCACAGCCACACTCCCCCACACAAGGTACAGAAGGGCACCCCGTGGGGTCTGGTTGCAGGTGGGGGTGACAAGTCCCACTGGCAGCCCCTGCCTCACTCTAGACTCCCCAGACACACACACACACACACACACACACACACACACACACACACAAAATCTAGGCCTTGTGCACATGCTTGTGCCTCCCCATCCTGCCCCACCTATCTCCAGCAAGCATGCGTGTGGGCACCACCTGCTCCTTGACTGTGCGCAGGAGCCAGAATGAAAGGGAGTGACTCCAGTGAGAAACCCAACTAAGGCACAACACCACCAGCGACAGGGCCTGGTGGACAGAGGAGAGAGGCTCAAAGGTCTACCAGCCTACTACACCCGCACAGGCACTGCGGAGAGTCGCCATGGTTAGTCTGCCTGATTTTAGGGTGCTGTGCCAAGGAGCACCCCGGCCCACTCCCTGAGGGGTCCACCATCTGTCACAACTTCTTCCCCTGGGGAAAATGTGAATGGACTCTCTGGGTTTTAGACATAACCTGTCCCTGGAAATACTGTCCCAGCTCACCCCCTTGGCCAAAAGGGAGCCTTAAAACACTTTTTGGGGGGCCAAAGTGATAGCACAGAGGGGAGAAATTTGCCTTGTACGTGGCATCCCATAGAGTCCCTCAAGCCTATCAGGAGTGATCCCTGAGCGTAGAGGCAGCAATGATTCCTAAGATTTCCGGGTATGGGCCCCTCAAAGAAAAACAAAAAATACACCTTTTAGGGGCCAGGGAGACAGCACAGTGGTTGGGTGTTTGCCTTGCAAGCAACTGATCCAGAATGGACGGTGGTTCGAATCCCGGCGTCCCATATGGTCCTGATAGGTGCGACTTCTGAGCACAAAGCCAGGAGTAACCCTGAGCACTGCCGGGTGTGACCCCAAAACCAAATAAAAAATAAAATGCACCTTTTGGAGAAGGGGTTAGCCCACTCCTGGCGGTGCTCAGAACTTACTCCTGGGGCCGGAGAGATAGCACAGTGGCATTTGCCTTGCAAGCAGCCGATCCAGGACCTAAGGAGGTAGGTTCGAATCCTGGCGTTTCATCTGGTCCCCCATGCCTGCCAGAAGCGATTTCTGAGCAGATAGCCAGGAATAACCCCTGAGCACCGCCGGGTGTGGCCCAAAGCCCAAAAAACAAACAAAAAAATAACTTACTCCTGACTCTGGGTCACTCCTGGTAGGGCTCAGGGGACCCAATGCAGTATCAAAGATCGAAGCGGGGTCAACCAAGGCAGCCACCCTGTCCCCTATACCACCTTTCCAGCCCTAAACACCCTTTTGCACTGATAAAGCAACCCCCACCCCCACCTTCAGCCACGGAGATGAAGCTCAGAGCTCCACACTCGCCGGCTTCATCCTACACGAAGACACAGATATCACACGTTACTCCATCATCTTCTGCGTATGTGACATGTGTTTTTGTTTGCTTATTTGTTTTGAAGTTTGGGTGGGAGAAAGCAGCAGTTCTGCGGCAGTGGGACCCTTTCCATCTCCAAGAACTCTGTGTCCATCACAAGAGGAGGGACAGGGAAGGCACGAAAAAAAGGGATGCTCAGCGCCAAAGTGCTTCTCCGCATGTGAACACAAAGTACGGGCCAGTTTTTCTATGAAGGGAAACTGAGGAAATGCTTTTTTTTTTGGTTTTTAGGTCACACCCGGCAGTGCTCAGGGTTACTCCTGGCTGTCTGCTCAGAAATAGCTCCTGGCAGCATGGGGGACCATATGGGACACCGGGATTCGAACCAACCACCTTTGGTCCTGGATCGGCTGCTTGCAAGGCAAACGCCGCTGTGCTTTCTCTCCGGGCCCGGAAATGTTTCTTGTTTTGTTTTGTTTTGTTTTGTTTTGTTTTTGGGCCACACCCAGCGGTGCTCAGGGGTTACTCCTGGCTGTCTGCTCAGAAATAGCTCCTGGCAGGCACGGGGACCATATGGGACACCGGGATTCGAACCAACCACCTTTGGTCCTGGATCGGCTGCTTGCAAGGCTCCGGGCCCCCGGAAATGCTTCTTAACTCTATCTAGGCTTTGGACCAGGATGGCTGTCCTGGTCTCAGCTTCATCGTGGGCTCCTGTGGCACCCCTAGGGAGCCCAGAGCCAGGAGTAAGCCCCTGAGTTCTTGTGGGCGTGACCCCCGACAACGAAACCAAAACCAATTGTTAGGAACGGGTCTGCTTGGGCCCCTGGAGTCCCACACCCCGGCCTGCCAAGCGATGGGATAGGGCTGGGCCTAGCGGGTGGGTCTCCCCTGGACTGGATTTCGCGCTTTAACTGCGTCATCACAGGGTGGGGCCTAGGGGAGGAGCTACCGCCTACTTATAGGTGGCCAGCCAGGTCGACCCAGCGCACATCGACCAACTTCCTTGGACTGTAAGCAGTAAGAGGTAAGAGTTGGGGGAACCAGGGAGCGGCACTGGGGTCCTGAGGTTCGCCTTTCCAGGACAGATATGTCCAGGCCCCTTCGTCCAATCTGCAGGAATGTACTTAAACGCGATTGGGTCGGTGGTGGGTGATTTCGGGGCTGTGATGGCCGATTTTGGCGGGTGGCTTCATTTGGTGGGGTTTGTCAACTCTGTGGGGGCACAGGCTGTGTAGAGACTGAAGCCAGGCCATTGAGCCCCTCTAGATGCAACGTGGGTGCTCAACACAAACTGGCCAAGGTATGTGGGGAGACCCCTCCCGCCCTCCAGTGCCCTGCTAAGTATGCACCTTTGAGGACTGGATCCCCTGCCCAGGGCAAGCCGACCCCAGGAAGACTGCTTCCTCCCTGAGCGTTGTGGGTGCTTCATTCCTTCCTAAGCGTTCCAGGTGCTTCATCCATTACCTCAGATGCCCAGAATTTCAGCGTTCTTTTTCTTGCTCCTGTTCTTGGATATGGGAACTCTGAACCCCGCATTCTCCCTCCCTGAGGTTCCATCCTCTGCTTTTTTTTTTGTTGTTTGTTTTGTTTGGTCACACCCTGCAGTGCTCCTAGGAATCATGCCTGGCAGGGCCACGTATGGGGATTAAAGCAGGGTTGGCTTAGTGCAAGGCACTAGTGCCTGCCCACCCTATTCTGGTGTTTTTTTTTTCTTTTTGTTTTATAGGTTTTATTTGGATGTTCTATTTTTAATTTATTTTATATTTTGGTTTTTGGACCACACCCAGTGGTCACTCTGTGATCACTCTGTGATCAAAAATCACTCCCGGAAGGCTCGGGTGAACCATATGGGATGCCCGGGATCGAATCCAGGTCAGCTGCATGCAAGCCAAACACCTTGCCTGCTGTGCTATAGCTCCAACCCCAGTCTGGTGCTTTTCAGTCACACACTTGATTTGTGGCTTTTGCTTTTTTGCTGTTTGTTTGGGGTTTGAGCCGCACCCAGCAGCTTATTCCTGGCTCTGTGCTCAGGGTTACTCAGTCTAGGCAGTGCTTGAGGGCCATGTGTGGTACCTGGGGATCAAAACAGGCTTAGCTGCCTGGGAGGCATGTGCCTTAACCCCCTCTCGCCTTCTCTGGCAGCTTTCAAAATGGTTGATCATGAGGATATATACTCAGCCATAGGCTTGGTTTGCATGGGATGCTAAAAAATAACAACCCCCCAAAGCCTGCACTTTGACTTGCACATGGCCAACCTGGATCCGATCAGGGCTTGAGCATGCTGTGCCCAGGGCCAGCTCTATCCCAACCAACACTGCCCCTTCTTGCTCCTGAGCAACCCTGGGTCTCGATCCATAAAAGCAGAGAGAAGGGCTTTATGAGAGCACAGTGCGAGGGCATTTGCCTTGCATATGACCAACCCAGGTTCGATCCCTGGCATCCCACAGGGCTCCCTGAGCCTGCGAGGATTAATTTCTGAGTGCAGAGCCAGGAGTAATCCCTAAGCACCACAGGGTGTGACCAACAAAAACAAAAGAGAAAAAACAATAACAACAACAAAAAAATAACAGGATAAAAACATAGAGAAGGGGGCCGGAGAGATAGCACAGCGGTAAAGCGTTTGCCTTAGACACAGAACGACGGTGATTCAAATCCCAGCATCCGAGATGGTTCTCCAAGACTGCCAGGAGCGATTTTTGAGCATAGAGCCTGGAGTAACCCCTGAGCGCTGCCGGGTGTGACCCAAAAACAAACAAACAAACAAACAAACAAAAAACCATAGAGAAGGAAATGTGACATTTTGAAAAAACAGATGGAAGTGTTTCACAGCTGATGTATGAGGGTGAGGGGTAAGAGCGGGGTAAGCCGGGAGTGCAGACCAGTCACTGTAGAGGGTTAACTCCTCCGAGGAGCCTTGGATGTGGGACCCAGAGCCCCCTTGGGTAATCCAGCTTGTGTTTTCTCCTCCTCAGGTCCTGCAGCAGGAGCCTTCGATACTCATAATAGTGAACCCCTTGGCGCCACAGAGCCTGTGGCCCATATGGCTTCCCCCCAGATGCCTGGAAGTAGTCCAAGTTGGACCCCATGTGCAGGGGTCCCAAAGCCAGAGCAACAGTTAACCCGTGAGGACTGGCACATCCGCTTCCGGGACTTCAGGCTGCTCCAGGACAGAGAAGAGTCTGACCCGCTGTGGGACCTGCAGGAGCTGAAGCAGCTGTGCTGGCTCTGGCTGCGGCCTGACCAGCACACCAAGACCGAGATCCTTGACCAGCTGGTGCTGGAGCAGTTCCTCATCTCGCAGCCCCTGCACGTGCAGGCCCTGGTCCGTGAGAATAAGGTGCATGACTGCGCAGAGCTAGAGCGGCTGCTCTGGAACCTCAGGCCGGACCAGAGTTGGGTGAGTGCGACACCGTTGGGAGAAATGGGTGAGGGGGCCCCACGGGAGCAGAAGCAGAGATGGGTGAGTGGGACCTGCCCACGGTGTCAGAGATGAGTGAGGAGGGCACAGCACGGGGGACAGAGATGGGTGAGCAGGGACACCCACGGGAAAGATGAACTTTGTCTGGACGCTCTTTCCTGGGCAGAGCAGGACTCTGGAGCCGAGGGGCTACAGGGCCCTGTAGGCTGGGGGTGTGTGTATCATCCCTTGCCACCTCTCCCAGAATGGGCCCCGGCAGCTCCTGGTGCAGTGGGCTCAGGGGTGGTCTGAGCTGGCCCTGTAAAGTAACCTCTCACCCCCGCCATTCGCTCATGGGAATTTGGGAACAATTTCCCAGAGGACCGGGGGGGGGGGGGGGGGTGGTGGTGGTGGTGGGGGGGGGCTGAAGGAAGGCAGCATCCAGATGGTCAGGGGACTGTGGGTTCACTCCCACTTCTGGCACTCCCAGGACTCCCAGGTCAGTCAAGGGACAGGGTTGGTGAGGAGAGGAGGGTTTAGATTTCACAGGACAGTGATTGCCTTGCACATGGCCCAGCCCAGGTTCCATGCCGTACCATATGTATTGCCCCATCCCCACTGAGCACTATTGTAGGTGCCCCAAATACACTGCATACACAAATTTTTTTTTTTTTGACCACACTTGATGGTGCTCAAGGATTACTCCTGGCTCTAAACTGAGAATCACTCCTATCAGGCTTGGGAGGTCAGACAGGATTCCAGGGATGGAATCCAGGTTGACTGTGTGCAAGACGAATGCCCTTCCCTCTCTGGGTCTACAGACACAAATCTTTTTTGTTCTTTTGTTTTTGGGATCACATAGTGGTGCTCAGGGGTTACTCCTGGCAGACTCGGGGGACCCTATGGGATGCTGGGGATTGGATCCAGGTTGGCCATGTGCAAGTCGAACACCTTACCTGCTTCATACACAAAGTTTATCTATATTTACATGTTTTCCCCCAAAGGACATCGTTACCATACAGGGAAAGAAATTTCTCATACGACAACTCTCGGATGACACAAGCCAAGCTGAGGTCAGTTTGTGCCCTGAACCCCACATGCCCCAATGTCCCTACATGCCCTGAGTGGGAGACTCCCCCAGTGACCCCACCGTGGGTCAGCACAGGGGGACGGGACCCTCTGACGCCCTGCAAGGGATCAGAGGGATGGACAGGCGAGGGGTAGGAGTACAGATTCTGGAATGGGTGCAAGATTCCATGGGGGGGGGGGGGGGAGGTCATCCTGGAAATCAAGCCTCTGCTCTGGGATGGGGAGATGCTGGAATACTGGCTGCCAGCAATGAGGACCCGTGACAGTCTGCACAGAGGCACGCAGGGCACTGCTAGACCCCCACTTCAAAGGCTGGACCTTGGGTTGTCCTGGCTTAGCGTGGAGGGTGATTAGTGTGGCGACAGAGGCACCTTAGCACTGAAAGGTGGGGATCAGCCAGACTCTAGGGAGCCCAGCGGTAACATGCTTAGGAAAGTGGGTACCTCGTCCCTCGCTCGGGCCTCAGGCAGGCACTCCGCCGCCGTGTGTCTAGGGACCCTCATCCTCATTTCTCCCACCGCAGATGTTCCCGAGAAACATGCCAGGCCGCGAGCAGGAGGCTGAGGGGCTGGTGTCAGGTGCAGATGAGGCCGAGGAAAAGGAGGAGGAGGAGGAGGAAGAAGAGGAGGAAGAAGAGGAGGCACAGGAAGTGCAGGAGCAGGCTCAGGAGATGCGGGAGGAGCTGGAGCAGGTGCTGGAGCTGAAGCAGGAGGCACCGGCGCAGGAGCTGGAGCAGGCTCCGGAGCCCGGTGAATGTGGCGCTGGAGCCTCGGGGTGCGGCGTCGTGCCGGCGACGACCCCGCGGAGCCCTGGGCTCCCCCCCACCCAGAGCCCCGCAGCCCCCCAGGGCGGCGTGCTGGACCTGGCAGCTCCGTGGCGCCTCCGCTCACGCTCCGGGCGCCGTCCCGCAGGGCCCGCGGGCCCGGAGTCCACCGAGGGCCGCGGGAGCCGGGGACACGCGTCCGGGGGCGCCGAGCGCGCGCCCAAGCGGGAAGCCTCGCCCGGCCCCGAGCCCGGGGTCCCCGCCGCGAGGGACGGCGCGGGCGGGCGCCGCGCGCTGGCCTGCGCCCACTGCCACAAGACCTTCCGGTACCAGTCGCGCCTGGACATCCACCTGCGCAGCCACACGGGCGAGCGGCCCTTCCGCTGCGCGCGCTGCGGCCACGGCTTCATGCAGCGCTCCGACCTGCGCGTGCACCAGCGCATCCACGAGCACCGGCGGCCCTACCGCTGCGGCCTCTGCGGCGCCGCCTTCACGCACCAGTCCACGCTCACGGGCCACACGCGCGTGCACACGCAGGAGCGGCCCTTCGCCTGCGAGCACTGCGGCCAGCGCTTCAGCCACCGCGGCAACCTCAACGTGCACCTGCGCACGCACTCGGGCCTCAAGCCCTACGCCTGCCCCGACTGCGGCCGCGCCTTCCGCCAGCTCGGCACCTTCAACCGCCACCGCCGGACGCACCTGCGCGCGGGCCCGGGCCGGCCCCGCCACGTCGAGGTCGCGGAGGACGGCGCGCGCGCCGAGGCTCGGGCTTGACGCCGCCCGGAGGAGCCCGGAGTCGAGTGGACGGACAAACAAACAGTTCTGAAAATGGGCGGGCGAGGAGGCCTGGCCTGGCCTGGCCTGGCCTCGCCTCGCCTGTGCGAGGCCCGGCCCTGACGCCCAGCACCACACGCTGCTCTGAGCCCACCCGCTGCACACTCAGGGCTAGGGCTGTCTCCCCGACCAAGCCACACAGCACCTCCGAAGCTCCCCCGAGCCCCACGCTCCGGAGCCGTGGACAGTCGGGTTCTCCTCAGGACGGAATCGGCTCTGGGACACTGGGTATTTCTGCTTTGAGTTCTTTCAAGTTTGAGATGATGTCGTTATTTCCCCCCTCCATGTGTTTTGCTGTTATCTGTTTTTCTTTGAACGATTTCCTAATAAAACCGATTTCCCCCCACTCTGATCTCTATGATTTCCTCGTCAGATAAGGTGTCCCAGGTTTGGTAAAAGGTACGTTTGATTTGGCTTAGACAGACTCTAAATAGGGCCGGGGAGGGTGTTTACTTTGCATTCTAGCAATCCAGGCTCGATTCCCAGCATCCCAGGACGAGTCCTATCTCTAGCCTGCTAGATAGCCAGGCTAGAGCACAGAGTCAGGAGAAAGCTCTGAGAGCTGCCCGGTGTGGCTCCAAAAACAAACGTACAAAAAACATTGAACTCTAGGATGGTTTCCACTGCAGAGCGGACTCCCTGGGGATTCTACAGCCTACAGTCCAGTCCATCCTACTTCACCTGCCGAGACACCCCGAGGCGTCATCAGCTGCTTCCAGTTCAAGTGAATGGGCAGGCCCTGAACTCAGCGTGTGCCCGCTTCAGAGGCCCTTGCAGGCCTTTCAGCCGAGGGGACACTCGCCCTCTCCCCCCCCTCCCGTCTGCCCCTGCCCCTGCCCCAGGCCCTGGTGCTTGGAAGTCCCAGGGCCTCCTCACCGTGGTTTTCTCAGCTAGGATGATCCCAGTCCTGAAACAACCTATAGCCAAGCGGACAGTCGCTTCTCCCACATAGGAAAGCTGGCTGCGATGACGAGTCCCAGGGCCCCTGGGTGCCCAACCTGAGGGCCCCCCAGGACCCTTCTTCCTCGGCACACCTAGGCACTGCCCTCTGCTGGCCGCCCTGCGAGTCCGAGCCCCATCCTGGGTTCTGTTTCTCTAGAATAGCCCCACCCACCCCGGCTTAGCGCTCACGCCTTCTTCCTTAACTTAGTTCTCCAGGGGAAGAATTATTTGCCGTGACCCGCAAATAATAAAATAATCGATGGCCAGGACCTGCTCAGGCAACCAGAGATGCCGGGCCACGCTGCTGCGGAAGGTGGGATACAGCCGGTGTGAACACTGGGCCCCCTCAGTGGCACCGCAAAGCTGGCCCCGGCCCCGCCCCAACATGGCACAGGCCCTGCCCCGGTCATGGGGCGCATGCCAACTCCCAACGTCCACAGCACAGTGAACCCCACAGCCCTTCATCCTTCCCCTAGACTCAGTACCCTTATTTCCCCAAGTAGCACCCCAGAGCACCCACCTCCCTCGCCGCCTCACCCCACATTCCCTCACGCGTCCAAACCC